>NC_056746.1:1369616356-1369711356 GCF_019279795.1 Protopterus annectens
ATTTAGCTGTTTGATGCTATTTCTTTTTGGTAGTCAAACATAGACCCGGATTTGCTGGATTAAAGACATCTCTCCTTTCTCTGAAGGTTTCATCTTCTCAGAGTTACCATCAATAGTAGATAATACATGCATACATACATACATACAAATGTTTCAAGTAGGGGCATTAATGCCCTTCTAGCTTGCCAATATACCAAAAATAGAAGTTATGTTCTTACCATAACGTTCCATGTTAGTTGTCTTCTTCTCGCCTTCTTCTTGCTGGATGGGTTCGGAGCCGACCTCGGCTCCGACTCGGCCACTCTAAAAGCTCGAGAGTTGGTTCCACCGGCTCGAGGCTCCCCTTATATCCCACAATGCTAGGCGTGAGTTACCTCAGATCTCGTTTGTAAGCTAGGCCCAGCTTATAATAGTAACAGAATAACTATAAACAAAGTCCACCTCTATAAACCAGGGAGAAGAGAAGGGTGACCTACATCCTGATCCAGGAAAATATGCACAGCAGCATATACCTAAAGTAAAGAGGTGGTAGAAAGAGAGGTCACAATCAAAAACTCCTCTAGGTCTGTCCAGGCCAGGGGGAAGGAGGGTGGGACGCAAGAAGAAGGCGAGAAGAAGACAACTAACATGGAACGTTATGGTAAGAACATAACTTCTATATGTTAAGTTGTCTATCTCGCCTTCATTCTTGCTGGATGGGACCGCGTCCCTAGCACCTTGTCCCGGGTGGACTAACGGAACAGACTCTTGAGAACAGTGGAACAAAGTTAGCTCTATGCCTAGAAGCTAAATCCAACTTATAATGAGAAATGAAAGTGTGAGGAGTAGCCCAAGTAGCCGCTGCACAAATAGTGTCAATAGGCAGTCTGTCTTGGAAGGCTATAGAAGTAGCCAAAGCTCTGGTAGAATGGGCTTTAGGTTTGTTAGGCAGCTTTTGGTGTCTAATTTCATAAACCAGGGAAATCAGAGATGTTAGCCATCTAGATAATGATACCTTTGAAACTGAAAGTCCCTTTCTGCCTTCTGCATAAGAGACAAACAGCTGGTCAGATTTTCTGAATTGTTTGGTTCTATCCAAATAGTACCTTAACTGACGATGAACATCTAGCCAATGCAATTTTTGTTCAGACCTGTTAGAATATTCTGGAAAAAACACAGGAAGGTCAATGCTTTGATTTAGGTTAGATGCCAAGGCTATCTTAGGTAAAAAAGACGGGTTGGTTCGTAAAGATACCCTGTCCTTATGGAACAACAGATAAGGAGGTCGACAGCTGAGTGCATGAAGTTCTGAAACTCTTCTAGCTGAAGTAATAGCTACCAGAAAGAGTGTCTTCCATGATAGCAATTTTAAAGAACAGGAGGCTGCAGGTTCGAAAGGGGAAAGAATCAAAGAACTAAGAACTAAATTTAGGTCCCAAGGAGGAGGAGGATTTCTTATAGGAGGTCTGAGTAGAAATACTCCCTTCAAAAAGGCTTTGCAAAGCTTGTGGGACATTATGGTAGACTCCGAAATGCCCACATGAAAGTTAGAAATAGCTGCCAATTGAACTTTAAGAGTAGAAGGAGATGAACCTGCATGGAAGAGTTCAGCTAGAAAGTCAAGGACCATTTGGATGGAAGCAGTGAAAGGATCAATGTCCCTTCCTTGAGCCCAATAGGCGAAACGTTTCCACTTACTCAAATAAATCTTTCGAGTGGAAGATTTATGGGAAGCTATCAAAATATCTCGGACAGAGTGAGATATTTGAGGAAGCCTGGCTAAGGTTGGAATTGGAGGAACCAAGCAGTGAGGTTCAGAGAGGGAAGGGAGCGATGAAACTGACCCGACTGATGGATCAAAAGATCTGTAACTAGGTCCAGATGCCAAGGTCGCTCCAACAGAAAATGATGTAGAAAGGGGAACCAAACCTGTCGAGGCCAGTAAGGAGCAATGAGGATCAACGAGGCCTTCTGAGCGATAGCTTTCTGTATCACTTGAGAGATTAGTGGGAAGCGAGGAAATGCATACAGAAGTCCCCGGGGCCAAACTTGGACTAGAGCGTCTCTGCTGGGCTGGCCTGGTAAAGGGAATAGGGTGAAATAATCTCTGCACTTGCTGTTTTGGGGAGTAGCAAAAAGGTCGCAGCAAGGCTGTCCCCACTTGAGAAAAATTTCTCTCACAACAGAGTCTTTCAGAGACCACTCGTGAGGCATGAGAATAGCTCTGCTCAACTTGTCCGCGATTTGATTGGACTTCCCGGGGATGTGCGTTGCTATCAGAAACTGCTGAGAAGAAATCGCCCATTGCCACAGTCTGAGTGCTTCTCGACACAGGGGGTAGGACCTGGTTCCGCCTTGTTTGTTGATATACCACACTACAGACATATTGTCCGTCTGGATTGCTATCATTCCCAAGGGAAGAGAGTCTTGAAGGGCTTACATCGCTAAAAGCACTGCTCTCATCTCTAGAACATTTATGTGCAAGTGGCATTCGTCTGGTTGCCATGTGCCCTGGACAGTTCTGCCCTGATAATGCCCCCCCCACCCGATCAGGGAGGCGTCCGTTGTCAGAGTAGCAACCGGAGGGGGAGGAACAAAGGGTCTTCCCAAGAAGAGCTGAGGGGAAGACATCCACCACAGAAGATGATTCCTGCATGTTTGCGTGATCATAATGGTGTGGGACATCGGAAGTTGCTGGTATGACCATTGTGTAAAGAGCATCCATTGAAGGATCCGCATGTGGAATCTGGCTAATGGAAGCAGAGGTATGGCAGCCGCCATAATCCCCAACACTTTCAGAACTAACCTGGCTTTGATTCTGTTGCTGCTGAAAAGGAGCGAGACCAGTTTGTGTATGTCTGTTATTCTCTGATCTGTCAGTCTCGCAGACATGTTGACTGTGTCTAGATTTGCGCCTATGAAGGTAATAGTACGACAAGGTGACAAAACAGACTTTTCGCAATTTATTGAAATGCCTAAATTTTGACAAATGCGAAAGGTGTAGTCCCTGGCCAATAGAAGAAGATGCTTGGTGGGAGCTGTGAGGAGCCAGTCGTCCAAATATGGAAACACCTGGAATCCTTGACGTCTCAGGTGAGAAGCTACCACTGCCATGCATTTGGTAAACACCCGGGGGGCAGTGGTGAGACCAAAGGGCAGGGCCCTGAATTGAAAATGACTGGTTCCCAGCCTGAAGCGGAGGAATCTTCTGGAGCGTCTGTTCATTTTTATGTGATAGTACGCATCCTGAAGGTCTATAGAGCACATCCAGTTTCCCTTTCCCAATAGGGGAAGGATGGACTGCAGCGTGACCATCCGAAATCTTGTTTTCTTGACTGACTTGTTCAAGATACTGAGATCCAAAATTGGTCTCCAGTCCCCTGTTTTCTTTGGAACTAAAGAACCTGGAGTAGATTCCGGATCCTTGCTGGTCTGCTGGAACTGGCTGTATTGCTCTTTTTGCAAGCAGCTTTGAAATTTCCAAAGCTGCAAGATCCCTTTGAGCGGGTGGAACATCTGGAAGGGATTTTTTTGATTGGTTTGGAATGCGAACGAAGGGAATAGTATAGCCTTCGGAAATGATGGACTGTACCCATTTGTCTTGAGTCAGGGATAGCCAGGCTTGTGGGTACAGTGACAATCTTCCCCCGACTGCCTCCGAAGGTGGGCAGTCGGGCAACAACTCAGGGATGCTGAAAGGGCTTATAAGAGAAGGCTTCTCGATTGCCCTGGTTCTGCGGACCCCCCCTGCCTCTAGGGCGACGTCTACCATTATTGTTCCCCCCTCTGCCTCTGGCGGGGAACCAACTCTGTGCGTCAGGCGAAGTCCCTTGAGATTGTTTGCGGAACCACATTTTCCCACTTTTCTGGCCTTTGGGGTAAGGCCTAGAAGGAGTGGAGAAACGGACTCCGACGGCAGAAAGAGTCTTGCCATCTGTCTCGCACCTAGTCAAGGTTTCTTTCACTTGAGGACCAAAAAGGGATGATCCATCAAACGGGGAGTTAGTGAATGACGTTTTAAAGGGGTCCGTAAAGTTGCATAGCCGCATCCAGGCATGCCTGCGTAAGGCCACACCTGTCCCTGCGGCCCTGCTTACTCCATCAGCCGCATAAGAGAGGAGGCGCATGGAGGAGTTAGCTATGGAGTTCAGGGTAGCCAGCTGAGTGTTCATCTTGTCTTGAAAACCCGCAGCCGTAGGATCCTTCAACATGTCACTCGCTTCTTTGATCAAGTCCCTTTGAAGACGAGTAAAATGGCATAGGTAATTCAGCGAATGCATAGCAAAGGTCACTGACAAGAACATCCGCTTCCCGTACCTGTCCATAGACCTAGATTCTTTGTTAGGGGGATGAACAGGCACTGAAGGATCAGCTAGTTCCTTCTTGGTGGCAGCAGCTACCACCATAGCATCCACAGAAACACCTTTTGTGAGAAATTGCTTGTCAGTTGGTGCTGTTATGAATTTGGAAGGTCTCCTGGGGGTAGGGTCCACTGAATCAGGAGCCGTCCAGGCCTTCTTTGCAACCACCTGCATGAGGGGATCAAAGGGGGGGGACACCCAGGAGGTGGAAGGGCGAGAGCCAAATGCCTCAAGATACACAGATTCATCCTCCGAAGGGTTAAGGGCTGGCCAATTTCCCCTCTGTTTCAGGATCTCTAGAATGTCTGCGAAAGAGACATCTTCAGAAGGGGAACGGGGAACCCTCGGAATCCTCTAAATCTGTGTCAGAGGTGACAGACTCAGGTGAGTCTATGTGCTTCCTCTTACACTTTCTCTTCCTAGGGGGCTCCCCTGCCAATTCAGGGGAGGCCTCGGAAGAGGATGAGATCCCCACAGGGGATTCTTGAGGAGCTGGCTCTCTGCGGTCCGGGATGAGGGGGTGAGTCGACATAACCAAAGGCACCGAAGAGGGAGGGGCGGACGGAGCCGACTGTGGAGTCGAACAAGGTTCCAACACACTCCGCATGACCTCGAACGCACCCCTGTCCGGCAGAGCCAGGGGTCCCCACTCCGAGAAGCTGAGAACCTCCCTTGGCACTGACAAAGATGGCTCCGAGGCCGATGTCGGAGCCGAACTCACCAGCGCCGAAGCACCGAGAGGGAGAGGGGGGGTCGGACAAGGGTCCGATGCCACTCACCCCCTCGGAGCCGACGAGGGAAGCCCGGCGCCAAGATTCTTCAAAAGAAGAAATCGGAGCCGACGACGGAGCCGAAGACAATTGTATCGGCTCCGACGCTACCACAGTCTCGGTCCTGAGACGCCCCGGCTCCGAGCTCAAAGGAGTCGGAGGAGGAATATTTATTGGAACAAGTTGAGGCATCAACTGATGAGTCGGACTCTGGAGCATTTGGGCCAGTGCCTCAGACTTCAAAAGTCTACTCACTACCCTCTGGAGGTCGTGATCTGATGCCTCGATGACCTGGAGGAGTGAGATCTGTGGCTCCGTTCAGACAGCAGGGGAGACGCTGGAGCCGAATGAACGGAGCCAAGGGACGGTGACCTCGATCTCTTTCTAGATGTCGGCTCCGATGGTCTGATCGGAGCCGACTCAGGAATCTCTAATGCCTCGGCTCCGGCCAGAGCTGAGGAAACCACAGATACTGCAGTCAAAGACTCATCGGCTCCAGCCGGAGCCGATGAAGCAGTAGGCTTCGAAGCCTTAGGCCTCGACTCTGAAGCTGGAGCCGAGGTCTTGGAAGCCTTAGAAGGTTTCCCCGATGACACAGAGAGGGAACCATCAGGCTTAATTAAACCCCTCAAAATGAGTTTATTTTTTCTCTCCTGCAGGACTCTAGGGCTGAAGCCATGGCATACAGCACAAGAGTCCTGCAGGTGTAAAGGTCCCAGGCAATACACACAAGAAGTGTGACCGTCTGTCAGAGACATTTTCTGACAGCACGAGTCACACTTCTTGAAGCCTGAGACCTTTGTATCCTTGGAAGTGTAATCACACACAGAAAACACACACACACAGATTACACTGATAGGGGTTCAAAGGGAATTATTTAAACTAAAGGTAAATTAAGTTAAAATTCCCTAATCAACACATACACACCCTAAGGATAGGGAGGGAGGGCCCGAAGGCCTGGGGAAAGAACTATAAGTTCTTTAGAAAAAAGGGGGCTGGATAAAAGGTATGAAGGGATAATATCCACTACACTAAGGGGTAAGAAAAATACACTAAGCTAGCTCAAGTCTAAAGAATTTAAACTAGTCTAACTTTCACTAACCTGGAGCCGGTAGAAAACACACCTCGATCGCTGTAGCGGCAAACGAGATCTGAGGTAACTCACGCCTAGCATTGTGGGATATAAGGGGAGCCTCGAGCCGGTGGAACCAACTCTTGAGCTTTTAGAGTGGCCGAGTCGGAGCCAAGGTCGGCTCCGAACCCATCCAGCAAGAATGAAGGCGAGATAGACAACTTAACATCACTTGTTCCCATAATAAATGTCCAGGCTGTTCTTAAAATTATCTAAACTAGTACTTGCTTTTATGTAATTTGGTAATCTGTTCCAAGCATCAGCTACTCTGTCACATAACCAATTATTACACTTCTCATTCCTATAGAATCTTCTACACAGGTTATCTGATGATTCTCTAGTACTTTTTGATAACCCCAAACATTCCCAGAGGTTTGTTTGTGTCTTTCGGCTTTTCCCGGTTAGGGGTTGCCACAGCGGAACTCTGGTCAGCTAATGATTGGTAGTTGATTTTTACATGCCGAGTTACCAGCTCTGACACACAACCTTCCATGAAGGTATGCCCATTCACGCATGTCTCCACGCAGAAGATGCTCTAGCTGAGAATCGAACCAGACAGCATCTTACTGTGAGGCGACAATGCTACCACAGCACCACCACCACAGATCCAAACATTCCCAGAGGTAGTTGTCCCTAAATACCCTATATACCTGAATGAGATCTCCTCTTAAATATCTGTAAGAGACACTGTACAAGTTCAGATATTTTAGTCTTTCATAATAACATAGATTTTCACATCCATGGATGCCCTTATTATATTTCCACTGTACTCTTTTCAGTTTATTCATGTTTGTTTTCCTATAGGGTTTCCATATTGTTATTCCATACTCAAGTTTGAGTCTAATGTAACTAACAAACAATGACTTCATTATAAAAGTGTAACAAAGGATTAGGGCGAAACACAGCTCTAAAAGGTAATAAAATAAAATATCACTTATAAATCTCATCAACCTCCAGTCAGCACAGCTAGTCCAAAAAAGAGATTTACGTCCAAGTTAAAAATCCGTTTCTTTTATTACAGCAGGTACCAGAGTTAGCGCTTTCACCTTGCGGTTTCATCAGACTCACTACAAAGTACAAAATCAATGAGTCTTAAATACTAAAAAAGGCGGGAAAAAACAATCAATTAAGCTTGTTAACAGCAAGTTCATTCCTTAGCAACCAACTCAATCAATAAAATCTACTACATACATATTTGCATAAATATTTGCATGGCACAATAGGTTAAAAAACATACTAAAATCAAACTACATATTTATATAATTCTAACTAATATCATAAAAACATTAAGTATAAACTTTATTTAGTTTTCAATCTCCTCATCCTTAAAAGGTCTGAGAGAGACCTTCGCATTTAACCCAGGGACCGTGTCTGACCTCAGCTTCAAAATCCAAGCATTCTCTCTACTCTCAGTAATGGCCCAGATATCACCACCTCTACTAGTAACATTTATCTTTTCTACAATCCTAAAACTGAATGTATGTGTGCAATCGGTGTCCATAACATGCTTGGCTAATGCATTGGTGCAATTCTTAATCCTAATATTGTACTGATGTTCCCGTACACGATCTCTCAAACATCTATTCGTCTTACCAATGTAAAACGACGAGCAAACAAGGCAGACAGCTAAATAGACAAGGTCTCTGGACATGCAATCACCTCTAACCTTAAAAGTGTATGGGATATGCGTGCTTGGATGTATGAACACTGAATCCTCACAAATAAACTCACAAAAATTGCATTTACCACACTGCATAGTACCATACGAAAGTATGGTTTCAGGACTGTTGGTCACCCTATCACATAGTAGCCTTTTGATATTTTTCTTGTTCTTATACCTAAAACGGGGACTATCACCAACTATATCTCTGATGTGTGGGTCCACCATTAATATGTCCCAATGCTTCCTTACCACATCCTTGATACATACATCTTTGGTATAAAACAAAGAAAAAGCAGTGGAACCTTTAGTAATGCCGTTAGTATGTACTCGTGTATCCATACCATGACCCATTTCAGAAAAATAAGGGGCAGCTGCTCCAGACCTCAACTCAAGTATATTATCATGTCCTTTCATAATATCGTCCATCTTATAACCCCGAGATGCCAACCTCCTATCCAGATCTAGTAAATCCTGATGAAACCCTTGCTCTGTAGGGTTATATCTAGAAGTCCTCATACTTTGTCCCCTAACAATATTGTGGAAGATATGGCCAGGATGCATACTGTGTCTGTGTAAAATAGAATTCTTATGACATGGCTTCCTATACACCCCAGTGTTGATAATACCATTAGGAAGGCTCTACAAAACATCCAAAAAAGGGAGCCTGGTATAAGAAAACTCATGGCTAAATTTAAGATACTCAGTACAAACATTTAGATCGATGATATAAGATTCCAATTGTTCAACTGACCCTTCCATAACAGGAAGAGGTCATCCACAAAGCGCCTATAGAAGGAAACATGGGCTAAAAAGCTGGGATGTGAGGTCATAAATTCTACCTCCCATTCAGCCATGAACAGGTTAAGCGTAGCTATTGGCACACGAAGTGCCCATAGCTACGCCATCCAACTGTAGAAAGAACTCCTGCTCAAAGCCAAACACATTGGTATGTAAAACAACATCCAGAAAAGTTAACAAAATACCAATCTTATCAACACTGTATTCTGAGTGGCTACTAAGATGTCGCCTAATGTAATCCAAACCTATTCGGTTAGGAATAACAGTAAATAAGGAATTCACATCCAAGGTAACAAACAAATAGTCCTGATAATCTGAATCATTCCTCAGATGTTCATATAGATCAACTAGAAACTGCTTGGTATCCCTCAAAATGAACGGGTGGGCATCAACAACAGGTCTCAGAAACTTCTCTAAATACAGGGAAAAAGGCTCGGTCAACCACCCACCTCCTGACACAGTGGGTTGAAGTGGTGGATTGACCAGACTTTTGTGAATCTTAGGCAGCCCCTTAATAAAGGGGACCAGGGGATGTGACACCTCCAAAAAAGAGTATAAGGAGTCATCTATCAGACCCTTATTCAACAAATCCTCCAAGACACAATGAATCTTCATGCTGTAGTTAGCTAGAGAATCATAGGAAACACGTTCATAAAACTTACGGTCATCCAACATAATCCTAACAGCATCTAAATATTTACATGTGTCCATCACCACAATTCCTCCTCCCTTGTCAGCTGGCCTCAATGTAATAGAGTAGTCATTCATTAATGTTCTAAGTGCTGCCCTTTCAGCATGTGTTAAATTGTCCTTCCTCCTTTGTTTCACATTACACATCCTGTAAAAATCATCCTCGACCATTTTGCTGAATGCTCCCAACAATGGATGCATAGGGGGGATAAAGATACTCGGTTTCTTAAAACCACTATGAGTATGTCCACAATCATTATTACTAATGAACATCAACTTCAATGATAAATTCCTAACAAATAATTTAAAGTCACGTAAGGACTCTTCAATAGTACTATAAGTGGTAGGGATGAAGGATAACCCTTTAGCTAAAACAGATTCCTCAGCACGGAAAGAACCCTAGAGGAAATGTTAAACACTAAAGAGTCCCCCTCCCTTGCCACATTTTCTTCAAATTCATGTTCATTGGGGCTTCGGCAGGCAACTTCCTCTTTTGCCTCCCCCTGCTCTGAGACCTCACCCTTCCTTCCCTCTGATCTATTCTTATGGGAAAAGGGTGGGACTTATCAAAACGAAAAGATGGCTCAATACCACAAGAAGTGGCAATGGCAGGGGCCTCAGATACAACACCCGGTCTCCTCGTCTTACTCCGCACCACTGGGTCTACAGTGGATGTGACACTGACAGTAACTGAGTATGTTTTTTAACCTATTGTGCCATGCAAATATTTATGCAAATATGTATGTAGTAGATTTTATTGATTGAGTTGGTTGCTAAGGAATGAACTTGCTGTTAACAAGCTTAATTGATTGTTTTTTCCCGCCTTTTTTAGTATTTAAGACTCATTGATTTTGTACTTTGTAGTGAGTCTGATGAAACCGCAAGGTGAAAGCGCTAACTCTGGTACCTGCTGTAATAAAAGAAACGGATTTTTAACTTGGACGTAAATCTCTTTTTTGGACTAGCTGTGCTGACTGGAGGTTGATGAGATTTATAAGTGATATTTTATTTTATTATCTTTTAGAGCTGTGTTTCGCCCTAATCCTTTGTTACACTTTTATTATATTTATTGCTGCTTGGACTGGGCGTTTACCTTGTTCCATATCTTCTTCTATCAATGACTTCATTATGTTTGATTTCCTAGACTTTATAAATCTTTTTATACAACCTATAGTTCTATAACTCTCATTAGCAAATTGGTTGATATGATTCGAAAATCTCATAGCTGAGTCTATCCATATACCCAGGTCTTTAAATGAGTCTACAGTTTCAATCACTGGGTGCTGCATTAAATATTCACCTTTCAGTTTATGTCTCCCAAATCACATATGCTTAGTTTTGGATGTATTTATCAACATATTATTCTCCTGTGCCGAAATGGTCAATTTAGTCAAATTATTTTGCAGGCATGCCTTATCTGTAACACTTGTAATCAGTTTACCCAATTTCAGGTCGTCAGCATATAGACTGTAAAACACCACAGATGAAAAAGTAATGTCTGAAAGATACAATCTAAACAAGTAAGGGCCTAGTACAGAGCCCTGTGGGACACCTTGACTGTACCAAAGATTTCACCTGTCCAGTTGGTATGTGATACTTGCCATGTCCTATTTGTAAGCCATGCAGCTATCCATCTTATCAACAGTACATCAATACCTAGTTGTACTAACTAATTTATTGATTAGTGTTTTGTGCATGACCCTGTCAAATGCTGAAGTGAAATCTATATAAATCAAATCACAGCACAATTTTTCATTCATAGCTGTTATTATATTGTTATAGAACATCATGTTACAGGTGGTAATAGATCTATTTTCAACATATGCATGCTGATATATGGTTTCAAGTCCCAACTTATCCAGTTCTGACAATAACCTATCCAGTATTACCTTCTCCATTATTTTACCACAACATGAAAGTAAACTTAAGGTTCTATATGATTCTGGGTTTGTCCTACTCCCCTTTCCCTTAAAGACAGGTTTAATAAGCAAATGTCTCTAATCTTGAGGAATCTCCCATATTTATATGACCTGGTGAATAATATATGTAATGGCAGTATAAGTTCTTGCTTAAGTGTTCTCAGGTCATTGTTACTTATTCCGTCTCCTCCCTGTGCTTTGTTTGGATCCAGTTTGCACAGTTCTTTTTCAATATAATCTAATTTGATTCCAGTATCTGGGGTTACCTGGATGTCACTAGGACAACTTACCACCCCTTTTGTGGAGTCAAACTGTTTTGCATAAGATTTTGTAAATATATTTATAATCTGTTGTGTCTGAGAATAAATTTTAGAATCTGCACACAGTTTAGCAGTTTGTGTATCTTTACTCCTTCCACATCTTATGTATCTATAAAAAGGTTTCCTATTACGCTCAATATCTTTATATAAATTTTCTTCAAAATGTTCTTGATCTTGTCTAACACTATGCTTAATCTGTTTGTCCAGCTCGTTTATTTCAGTTTTCAAAGTTGTAGTTCAACCTCTCTTCCATTTCTTATATTGTTTTGTCTCTCACTTTAATCAGGTATCTAGTTCTTATGGAAATATACCCCCCTGATGTTGTGTGCCTAGATAATGATGTAACTTACTGTAAAACCATACTTTTTATAACACTTTTCAACTTTACAGGATGTATTGCTGGCTTAGCTACTTCACTCTGTGATGTTTAGTGATGCAGGTTTCAAGTATAGATCCATTATAATTCAACAGTTCAGATTTGTTTTCCCTCAAGTAAATAAAAAGTTCATTTTCTTCATCTACCATTTACTTATGACCACATTTTCAAAAACTGCCTTTAACAGATTGTAATGTTCTTTATTGATAAGTCTAGGTTAATCCTGTTATTCTTTGCAGTTCTGGCTTTGGTCTTAACCTTTTTGTCATGTTGCTTGCTTGCTTGCTTATACATGTCTTGGCCTTTTCATACCTGGATTCATACTTTGTCACTGTAGTATTACCCTGGCTTCATATTTTGCCACTGTAATATTACCCTGGCTTCATATTTTGTCACTGTAGTATTACCCTGGCTTCATACATTGTCACTGTAATATTACCCTGGCTTCATACTTTGTCACTGTAGTATTACCCTGGCTTCATACTTTGTCACTGTAGTATTACCCTGGCTTCATATTTTGTCACTGTAATATTACCCTGGCTTCATACTTTGTCACTGCAGTATTACCCTGGCTTCATACTTTGTCACTGCAGTATTACCCTGGCTTCATACTTTGTCACTGTAGTATTACACTGGCTTCATACTTTGTCACTGTAGTATTAACCTGGCTTCATACTTTGTCACTGTAGTATTACCCTGGCTTCATATTTTGTCACTGTAATATTACCCTGGCTTCATACTTTGTCACTGTAGTATTACCCTGGCTTCATACTTTGTCACTGTAGTATTACTCTGGCTTCATACTTTGTCACTGTAGTATTACCCTGGCTTCATACTTTGTCACTGTAGTATTACCCTGGCTTCATACTTTGTCACTGTAATATTACCCTGGCTTCATACTTTGTCACTGTAGTATTACACTGGCTTCATACTTTGTCACTGTAGTATTACACTTGCTTCATACTTTGTCACTGTAGTATTACTCTGGCTTCATACTTTGTCACTGCAGTATTACTCTGGCTTCATACTTTGTCACTGCAGTATTACCCTGGCTTCATACTTTGTCACTGTAGTATTACCCTGGCTTCATACTTTGTCACTGTAGTATTGCTCTGGCTTCATACTTTGTCACTGTAGTAGTACCCTGGCTTCATACATTGTCACTGTAGTATTACACTGGCTTCATACTTTGTCACTGTAGTATTACCCTGGCTTCATACTTTGTCACTGCAGTATTACCCTGGCTTCATATGTTGTCACTGTTGTATTACTCTGGCTTCATACGTTGTCACTGTAGTATTACACTGGCTTCATACTTTGTCACTGCAGTATTACTCTGGCTTCATACTTTGTCACTGTAGTATTACCCTGGCTTCATACTTTGTCACTGTAGTATTACCCTGGCTTCATACTTTGTCACTGTAGTATTACCCTGGCTTCATACTTTGTCACTGTAGTATTGCTCTGGCTTCATACTTTGTCACTGCAGTATTACCCTGGCTTCATACTTTGTCACTGCAGTATTACCCTGGCTTCATACTTTGTCACTGTAGTATTACCCTGGCTTCATACGTTGTCACTGTAGTATTACTCTGGCTTCATACGTTGCCACTGTAGTATTACTCTGGCTTCATATGTTGTCACTGTAGTATTACCCTGGCTTCATACTTTGTCACTGTAGTATTACTCTGGCTTCATACGTTGTCACTGTAGTATTACTCTGGCTTCATACGTTGTCACTGTAGTATTACTCTGGCTTCATATGTTGTCACTGTAGTATTACCCTGGCTTCATACTTTGTCACTGTAGTATTACTCTGGCTTCATACGTTGTCACTGTAGTATTACTCTGGCTTCATATGTTGTCACTGTAGTATTACATTGAGTTACTTTCTTCACTGATGCTATGCTGTTCTGCCTTACTGTCTGTTCTTCTGAAATCAGTTGCATTTGTATTGTGGCTGCTCTTGTATATTACTGTTTCTGTGTGCACTGACAGTGTAAGTGTATTTAAGCCATATTGCACACACTTCTTTTAAGGCCAAGCATTGTGTGTTGTGAGGATGGTGGTCACCGCGGCCCTCACGCTATGTTTGATGACTGTTTTCTACAGCATCAACACACACTTCTTTCCTTTCTGCTTCAGTTACTTCCCCTCATGTAACTCATTAAAAACCAAAAGAAAAGTCAAGCAAGGCTAGACTTTCCCCTCCTTAAACCTCTTGTATTAGAGGCAGCATGGGATATATGCAAATGACCCTTTAAGGACATCATGTGTTTCAGCTATATGGCAATTCTGAACACCCATGATTTTTTTTCTTTTTAAGACTACTTATGCACACATTTAGGCCAATAAAGGCAAGCCCCACTAGCTGCAGACGTGAATTTGTTTCAACCTTCTTATAGCATAATGAGCACAGCATAATTAGAACATGTGGTTAACCTTTAGAAGCACAGGCCTGTCGTGCCCAGCTGATATCCATAACCATTAGGCTGTCTGAAAAATATACCAACCAGCAAACTAAAACAATGAATAAAAAGGTTACACATTAAAAACCAATCAGTAAAAACCAAAGGAAAAGTCTAGCAAGGCTAGGCTTTTCACTGTGTGATTCCTTAAACCTCTTGTATTAGAGGCAACATGGGATATATGCAAATGACCATTTAAGGGCATCAGGTGTTTCAGCTATATGTCAATTCTGAATGTCCATGACTTTATTCTTTTTAAGTCTATTTATGGACAAATCCAGGCCAATAAAGCCAAACCCCACTAGCTGTGGGCATGCTTATGTAACTCATAGATTCATAGGGGCTTCCTAGGCTATTGATCTCTGAGAATCGTAAGAAGCCAGGCCTTATTTTTAGCCCTTAAATTTTTGAGAAAGAATGAACAAACATATATATATATATATATAGGAACATTTATATGTTTTCTGCATCCATAAATGTCAGGGATACTAAACTGGGGGTGAATTTGTGGTTCCCTATTTATTCCTTCAAATTATATTTGAATAGAGTAAGAGAAGTACTTAGCTTTATGTAGACTGGAAAACAGTTCCATAGAAATGTCATTTTTTGTGATGCATACCTATCCCACCAACATGCTGTATTTATTACTTTGCAAAAGAGATTGATTCCTTGAGTGTACTAATTTTCTTTGATTCAGTGTTACTTTTTCTTCCTCTTTACATCCCTCAAAAACTCTTCAACATTTTTAAAGTATAAAGAGATTTTGTGCAGTGCAGTAACTTATATCGGGCCGTATACGGATCAGTCCAGTAACTTATATCGGGCCGTATATGGATCAGTTCAGTAACTTATATCGGGCCGTATATGGATCAGTCCAGTAACTTATATCGGGCCGTATATGGATCAGTCCAGTAACTTATATCAGGCCGTATATGGATCAGTCCAGTAACTTATATCGGGCCGTATATGGATCAGTCCAGTAACTTATATTGGGACGTATATGGATCAGTCCAGTAACTTATATTGGGACATATATGGATCATTCCAGTAACTTATATCGGGACGTATATGGAACAGTCCAGTAACTTATATCGGGCCATGTATGGATCAGTCCAGTAACTTATATTGGGCCGTATATGGATCAGTCCAGTAACTTATATCGGGCCATATATGGATCAGTCCAGTAACTTATATCGGGCTGTATATGGATCAGTCCAGTAACTTATATCGGGCCTTGTATGGATGAAGCAATGATTTCGGCCTCACCCACAAGACTGCATTATAGGCAGGTGTGGACTGGGCAACTGGCTGTTTTGGTGAATGATGGAAGGGCTGGTGCTCTTCAAAATTGTATGCATAAAAATAATTTTTGTCTCTGGACTGTTTAAAAACAGTCTGGATTGGGAAGACCACAGGCATCAATGAAGATGCCCAGAAGTCCTTGTGGCTTTATCCCCAGGAAATAGGATACTGACTGGACTGTGAAGTAAGTCAGCAGCCTGCCACATAATCTGACTACATGCATGACATGGCTGCTGATTAGTCTTGTTAATCTCTGAACGGATTAGTGCTTAAACTTTAAGGTAAGCTTTCATTTTTTTCCTGGCAGAGCCAATCTAGCTAATTTCTGCATTTTATTTCCTGGCAGAGCCAATCTAACTAATTTCTGCATTTTTTCTCCTGGCAGGTTCAACCAGATACTTTCTGTATTTATTTTTGTTTTACTCACAGGGTCAACCAGATAAGTTCTGTATTTAATTATTTCCTTTTTCCTGGCAGGGTCGACCATATACTTGTTAAATCTTGGTGCAGTCTCCTATATAAATTACCTTTCTGACATCCAGGGCCTGTAGGCTGGTAGGGTCAACTAAATAGTAGCAGGTTAGTGAAAATGGGCCGGTGGTTCTGATGGTACCAGAGTCTAATTCTTGCCCCATTCCACCCCTGATTACTGGTGTCTCTGTTTTTTTTTTCTAAATATATACATTCTAATTTGTTCCTTCAGTTTAATATTTCTTTGCAAAATTTTATCTCTTGCAGCATTTCATCTTTACACATTTTCCATAAATCTAGCTGTTCACTTCTGCCTTTATAAAAGTATTTTACACGTCACTGTCTGTTTCAAATGTTTGCAGGCTGGGGATCTCCACAGTGATTTTTTTTCTCATTGTTTATCTGCTGATCTTTGCATTTGCCTTGCTTTCTGGTAATGTTTTGTATTCTTTCTTATATTTTTCAGCCTATTTCTGAATTTCTGAATAAAGTCATATAATGCTTAAGTCCACAGTTCTGTTATTTTCTGTAGTAGTTACTTTCTTTATATAAAATGAGAAACATTGTTGCAAGCACATAAATTAATGCAGTGAAGTATAGCTATGCTTTTGAATTTATTTTTAATGGATAAACTAAATTTCTCTTTACCTGCTTTCAGAATGTCCTGTCTGGGACTAGTTCACAGTATTCATGATAGCAGTTCAACTGGCCAAACACTGGAAATGTTTAATTTAGATTCAAAATAATCCTTTATTGACGTGGGGGGGGGGGGGGGGGGCTAGTACAGACTCGACTTCAGTGTAGTACACTTGTTGAGCATATGAATAACACATAGAACATGATCAGAAAAAGTCATTCTCAACTGAACAAATGTAACTTTTAGAATGTTTGTGAATCTCCTGGGGTTCTTTCTTCTGATTCATTTTTAACCACTAGACATCTTGAGATTATGATTTGGAGCAATCAACATTTGCTGTCCTATGGGGAAACCTGGCTCCCAGAGCTATTATGAGTCTCCCATGGTAGAATATAAAACCAAAAATAGACACTTTAAGGAAAACTCCACCTTAGAACTAAATGAAATCTATTTCACTCTGTTTTCTGAGCTATGTTAATATATTGCAATCACTCTCACTTTCTTATATAACTGTAATATGTTTTCTGCAAAATGGCTGCCAGTGGGGCTTGATATATCAATGTGATCTTGTTTTTCTTCAAGCCTTTCTCTTTCCCATAATGAATTTCAAGTC
The DNA here is from genome assembly GCF_019279795.1 of Protopterus annectens. NCBI lineage: Eukaryota > Metazoa > Chordata > Ceratodontiformes > Protopteridae > Protopterus > Protopterus annectens. The sequence goes on from NC_056746.1 coordinate 1,369,633,856, forward strand.
TGTTTTATGACTCATGTTAGACATAAGCAAGTAGTGGTGTTTTCCCATTCCACTTGACATATAATGGGGTTAGTGTCAATCACAGTCATCTTGTATACCTTCTGTAACAAGACTGCTGCTTTTATTCCCTGAATGGCCCTCATCTGTTTGTGTCTTAGAGCTTGTTTTACAGCATACTAAGAAGTTATACTGCTTTAACCAAAAAGGAGATAAATTGCAGGCCTTTGTTCAAAGTAGCCCAAGATGAATTCACAATTCCCTCCCCCCGTACTTTGGTAAATGTGTTGCTATTTAAAAAATACAAGGACAATTATTTTTTGACTTTTCTCTAAATGTCACAGACATCTTTGATACTACATTTAATTCATCTTAAAATGTTGTTGTTTGTCTTTCGGCTTTTCTTGGTAAGGGGTTGTCTTAGCGGAACTCCGGTCCACTAATGATTGGCAGTAGATTTTTACAAATGCCGAGGTGCCAGCTCAACGCCCAACCTTCAACGAAGGCACGCCCATTTACACATGCATGTATTTCGAACGCTACCCAGCCGCGGGGAGGACTTGCAGACTCCACACAGAAGGCACTCCCAAGCCCAGCTGAGAATCGAATGAGAGAACCTCTTGCTGTGAGGTAACAATGCTACCGCCGTACCACCGTGGCACAGCCAAGTCATCTTAAAATGTAAAATAGTATAAACAATAAATATTTAAAGTTTAAAGCTTATCATTTCAACACTATGATGCTGCTTAAAAAGAGGTGACAGATGCTTTTGAACCACATACTGATCTAGTTGCTATGTTTTGCTATGAAAGGCATGGCTACATTGAAAGTAGATGTAAATCCATTTAAGTTCGCTTGTTCTCTGCAATAAAGACAATGGAAAACGGTTTCACACCTCTCTGTCTTGTTTCCAGAAGCTCTTTGGTAACCTTGCGCTGTCGAAATAACCACAAAAACCGCAAGGTAAATCCAAATGGAATTCAGCAACAAGTACCAAAAATGAGGAATCCTGGTGGAATAGCACACTGAAGAATAAACTCCAAACTGATGCGAACTGAACAAGTAAATCAATGTCCATGGTAATGAGATTGTTAGGCATCTTTTGAGACATTGCTTTATTATAGGAATTTTGTAAATATTTTATTATTATTAGACAGTGTGCTTATTTTAAATATTTTAAATCAACTTGATATGGATGCTTGAGTATGGTTATTAGTGATGAATTTTATTGTTGAATTTTTTGCACGAACTACACTGACAGATATTGTATAAATTGAAGTATTAGTAAGTGTAGTGAGGCCTTTAAGGGGAGGAGTATAGCATAGGATAGAACACAGGAAATTATGTATTTTTTAGCTTCCTGTTGACGACAATTTAAAATTTAATGATTGGTGTATAAGTGCAGGGGGCGGTATTTGCTATACAGGATGTTACATCAGTTTCCGCTTCCTTTTGGCGCCTTTTTTTCTCTTAAAAGGACTCTGTTATTTTACTCAAAAGGTTCTGATGAAGCCCATGAGTTGCAGTGGGTGAAAGCACTTAACCTTATTGGATTTATTTTTCTTATTTTATTTAAATGCATTTACCGTTTTGTATCATTGTTCTTTCTTGGAATAAAGGACATTGATTTACTTGTTCAGTTCGCATCAGTTTGGAGTTTATTCTTCAGTGTGCTATTCCACCAGGATTCCTCATTTTTAGTACTTGTTGCTGAATTCCATTTGGATTTACCTTGCAGTTTTTGTGGTTATTTCGACAGCGCAAGGTTACAAAAGAGCCGTGGCACTTATTGGATAGTTTGTGACTTTACGTTGTAAGTTATTTTCGTGATTTCTACTCAGTTGTTTCCAGAAGCCTGAGCTCCTCACATCAGCAGGACTAATTACCCACATAAGACTGTCAACTGTACCTGACTACAAATTTCTCTGTGTCTGTGGCATGTCATGCAGGAATAGACAAATTCGTCTGAAAATTATGTGAGAAATTAAGCTTAAAAAGTGGGTGGTCCTTCCCTTCCTATAATTCCAAGGCAGAAAATGAAAGTTGTATAAAGTATAAGCTGTTTTTTGGTACCTATACAATACTGGAACCATACTGTAAGGAGAAAAGCAACATATGAATTGAGTTAAACTGTAGGAAAACATGGAGTCTTCCTTTAACCATTGAATCTCTTTTTATATAAACTCAAAGTCACAAGCTAAGGCTGCTGAATGACATTCTTGTAGTTTCCTTATTTTTAAACTTCAAGTTAATACCATATATTTTATGAGAAATGATAGGTCAACAAATGTATATACACGCCAATGCTTTTCAACATTATTAGTGAGTTTCTTTTAAGGAAGAGAAGCAACAAACACTTGTAATAGCAAATGTCATATGCAGAAAAAGTCCAACTTACCAATGCATTCCCTTGTATTCTCATGTACAATTGTACCTTCAGGACATGTACTGAAACATTTTCCTTTAAATAAGTAAAATCCCTCTTTGCACTGCATGCAGAACTCTTTGCTGAAGCAGCTTTCACAGTTGGGTGCCTTGCATTCTGAAATAAAACTGCAAACTATTAGCTAAAAGATGAAAGTCCATGGTATAATTCACAAATGCATGGTGGCAAAACAACAGCACTTCCACTATAGATCCTAAGATGGTTTAAAAATGTCTTTCAACCTTGTCAACCCATTCATTTACATATCACAATAGAAGTAAAAAGCTAGCATAGATTTTGACATTGCAAAGTAATAGACTTCATGGAGTAAATTTAGAAGACAGCATGACTCCTTAGCAGTTGGTTGTTAATTATTCAGTTTACAACAGTGACCTCTCTGTAACAGCACAGCATGGATTGACCTTCTTCCCACTTTGTAAATGAATGCAACAGTGTGACCTGCATGAAGAGCTTGGAAATGTCCCTCTGTGTACACCTCAAGGTTTTGCATGCCCAGTCATTTACACCTACACGAACCATCATCTTTTTATAGTTATACCTGTTCAATTTGATGGTCTTAAGGATTCTTGCAACATCAGAGATCTTGGCACCTGAAAGACAGCTCACCATCAACCTCAAAACCTAACATCCTGGTCATAGGCGATTCCATAGTGAGACACACAGATGTCCCCCTCACCAGGCTGATCAAGGAAAAAGTCACACTTAGCTGCTTGTCAGGTGTCAGGATCCATCAAATGAAACATGCACTCAAGTCACTCAACAACAATTACTGTTATGATTCTGTCACAGTACCTGTTGGAGTGAATGACTTGAGACGTACCTCTCTGGACTATATGAAGAGCGACATGGCTGAGCTCTCAGATTATGTGTCCCAGGCAGGTATGTCCATAGCACTAAGTAGTATTTTACCTTTACCCAGGATGATGCCACAATACAGACAAAAAATGATTGACTTCAACAATTGGCTTAGCTTCTGGTGTCAATACAAGGGGATCCAGTATGTGTCAGCCTGGAAAGACACAGTCGACAGACCACACTGCTTTAGCAGGGGGATCCAGTATCTGTCAGCCTGGATGGACACAGTCGACAGACCACACTGCTTTAGCAGGGGGATCCAGTATGTGTCAGCCTGGATGGACACAGTCGACAGACCACACTGCTTTAGCAGGGGGATCCAGTATCTGTCAGCCTGGATGGACACAGTCGACAGACCACACTGCTTTAGCAGGGGGATCCAGTATGTGTCAGCCTGGACGGATACAGTCGACAGACCACACTGCTTTACCAGGGGGATCCAGTATGTGTCAGCCTGGATGGACACAGTCGACAGACCACACTGCTTTACCAGGGGGATCCAGTATGTGTCAGCCTGGACGGACACAGTCGACAGACCACACTGCTTTACCAGGGGGATCCAGTATGTGTCAGCCTGGAAGGACACAGTCGACAGACCACACTGCTTTACCAGGGGGATCCAGTATGTGTCAGCCTGGAAGGACACAGTCGACAGACCACACTGCTTTACCAGGGGGATCCAGTATGTGTCAGCCTGGACGGACACAGTCGACAGACCACACTGCTTTACCAGGGGGATCCAGTATGTGTCAGCCTGGACAGACACAGTCGACAGACCACACTGCTTTACCAGGGGGATCCAGTATGTGTCAGCCTGGACGGACACAGTCGACAGACCACACTGCTTTACCAGGGGGATCCAGTATGTGTCAGCCTGGACGGACACAGTCGACAGGCCACACTGCTTTATCAGGGGGATCCAGTATGTGTCACACTGCTTTACCAGGGTGATCCAGTATGTGTCAGCCTGGACAGACACAGTCGACAGACCACACTGCTTTAGCAGGGGGATCCAGTATCTGTCAGCCTGGATGGACACAGTCGACAGACCACACTGCTTTACCAGGGGGATCCAGCATGTGTCAGCCTGGACGGACACAGTCGACAGACTACACTGCTTTAGCAGGGGGATCCAGTATGTGTCAGCCTGGATGGACACAGTCGACAGACCACACTGCTTTACCAGGGGGATCCAGTATGTGTCAGCCTGGAAGGACACAGTCGACAGACCACACTGCTTTACCAGGGGGATCCAGTATGTGTCAGCCTGGACGGACACAATCGACAGACCACACTGCTTTACCAGGGGGATCCAGTATGTGTCAGCCTGGACGGACACAGTCGACAGACCACACTGCTTTACCAGGGGGATCCAGTATGTGTCAGCCTGGATGGACACAGTCGACAGACCACACTGCTTTACCAGGGGGATCCAGTATGTGTCAGCCTGGATGGACACAGTCGACAGACCACACTGCTTTACCAGGGGGATCCAGTATGTGTCAGCCTGGACGGACACAGTCGACAGACCACACTGCTTTACCAGGGGGATCCAGTATGTGTCAGCCTGGACGGACACAGTCGACAGGCCACACTGCTTTATCAGGGGGATCCAGTATGTGTCACACTGCTTTACCAGGGTGATCCAGTATGTGTCAGCCTGGACAGACACAGTCGACAGACCACACTGCTTTAGCAGGGGGATCCAGTATCTGTCAGCCTGGATGGACACAGTCGACAGACCACACTGCTTTACCAGGGGGATCCAGCATGTGTCAGCCTGGACGGACACAGTCGACAGACCACACTGCTTTAGCAGGGGGATCCAGTATGTGTCAGCCTGGATGGACACAGTCGACAGACCACACTGCTTTACCAGGGGGATCCAGTATGTGTCAGCCTGGAAGGACACAGTCGACAGACCACACTGCTTTACCAGGGGGATCCAGTAAATGTCAGCCTGGACGGACACAATCGACAGACCACACTGCTTTACCAGGGGGATCCAGTATGTGTCAGCCTGGACGGACACAGTCGACAGACCACACTGCTTTACCAGGGGGATCCAGTATGTGTCAGCCTGGATGGACACAGTCGACAGACCACACTGCTTTACCAGGGGGATCCAGTATGTGTCAGCCTGGACGGACACAGTCGACAGACCACACTGCTTTAGCAGGGGGATCCAGTATGTATCAGCCTGGACGGACACAGTCGACAGACACACTGCTTTAGCAGGGGGATCCAGTATCTGTCAGCCTGGACGGACACAGTCGACAGACCACACTGCTTTACCAGGGGGATCCAGTATGTGTCAGCCTGGATGGACACAGTCGACAGACCACACTGCTTTAGCAGGGGGATCCAGTATCTGTCAGCCTGGATGGACACAGTCGACAGACCACACTGCTTTAGCAGGGGGATCCAGTATGTGTCAGCCTGGATGGACACAGTCGACAGACCACACTGCTTTAGCAGGGGGATCCAGTATGTGTCAGCCTGGACGGACACAGTCGACAGACCACACTGCTTTACCAGGGGGATCCAGTATGTGTCAGCCTGGACGGACACAGTCGACAGACCACACTGCTTTACCAGGGGGATCCAGTATCTGTCAGCCTGGAAGGACACAGTCGACAGACCACACTGCTTTACCAGGGGGATCCAGTATCTGTCAGCCTGGATGGACACAGTCGACAGACCACACTGCTTTACCAGGGGGATCCAGTATGTGTCAGCCTGGACGGACACAGTCGACAGACCACACTGCTTTACCAGGGGGATCCAGTATGTGTCAGCCTGGACGGACACAGTCAACAGACCACACTGCTTTACCAGGGGGATCCAGTATGTGTCAGCCTGGACGGACACAGTCGACAGACCACACTGCTTTACCAGGGGGATCCAGTATGTGTCAGCCTGGATGGACACAGTCGACAGACCACACTGCTTTACCAGAGATGATCCTCACCAGTCTCCTCAAGGCTTTTGGACACTGGCAAAGACACTTGCATCTGCATAGTGCCTTTTTTAGGCAATGTCAAAACAAAAAATTTCCTGATGTAAAGAAATCCACTCAAGACAAACTCAAGGTTGTGCTGGTTAATGCTGGGAGCCTCAACACAAGACTGCACTCCCTGGAAGCACTCCTCACCTTGGAAGATGCTGACATCTGTGCAGTCACGGAAAGGTGCAAGGCCACAGACAGCACCCCAGTCGTGCAAGACTACAATGCCTTCCACACATTCAGACCCCAAAACGAGCATGAAAGAACCAAAGATGGAGGGGTGTCCTTCCTCATTAAATCCAAATACACCTCGAGACTGGTTAAACAGTATGACTCTCTAAAGCTACTCCAGGTACAATTAAATATAGGTAAAACACCCTACCACATCATTGCTAGCTACAGCTCACCACCATTAACCAAGAGAAACGCACTGACTACTTGGACTTGTTAGAATCACTACCTATACAGCCAAACACTTTGGTCATGGGAGACTTCAACTATCTACTATCCATCCATAGACTGGATGACATACCTGAACAGTGATCACTGTGAGGTTCCTGGACTTTGTTAATTCAAATGCTCTAGAACATCTAGTCTGCACCAGTGCAAGAGGCTCAGATGTCCTGGATATGGTACTCACTGCACTATCACCTGTGGGTTACCCTCCCTGGTGAGATCAGACCATAAATCATTCTCGTTTCAAGTAAGGGTCAGACTGGACACCCCCATAGGAACAATCAAACTGAACAATTTCTCCAAAGCAAACTTTAACCTACTAAGGGTTGGTATAAAAAGTTTCAACCCCCCCGCTAACACAGCAAATAATGACTCCTATGCAGGGGAGTACACAGAGCCCAGTATGTACATTTATACAACTGTATAAACTCAGCTGTACCTGTGAGTATCAAAATCAGGTCCTCACAAAGAAACAGACCACTTGGACAGCATAGGTTATATAACAAAAGGAAGAAACTCTTATCCAAGAACAAGAGGGAACTTACTCACCAGAGGAAGAACACCATCCACATCTTGAACAAGCAAATTATATATCTTGTAAAGTCCTCTATAGCCAATTATAAGGCTAAATTATCATCTAGCTAAAGACAATCATAAGGCTTTCTTTAGCTATGTCTGAAATCTTAAAGGGAATGCCCAGCTAATTGCTGAACTGATTGTGGAGGGTACTACTCACAGTGAACCTGAAGAAATTGCCAACCTGCTAGTGAACAGATTAGGTGCACATTTAACTCCTCTATACTCCACCCTCATCAGACCACTAATTGAGTACAAGGCTCCCTTTTGCATGTACCTCACCAGACACCTGCAACAAATGGAGAAAGATTGTACTACATGAACTACAAAATGAACTGGCACCTCACCTAAGTGTCATTTTTAATCATAGCCTCACCTCAGGCTTCATGCCCACTGAGTGGCGCACAGCTACAGTTATCCCACTCCACAAGGGGGGATCCACCTTGGATCCCAGGAACTACCATCCCATCAGTCTGATGAGCCTGATCTGCAAGGGCATGGAACACATTATCATGGAACTTATAAACAAAGACATTGGCAACCTTCAAACACTGGACCCCACCCAGTTTGGGTTTGTGAAGGGCCAATCTTGTCTCCTGAACCTGATTGACTTCTTTGAATCAGTCTCTAGAGCTGTGGATGAGGGTAAGGCGGTCCACACAGCCTATCTGGACCTTGCCAAGGCCTTTGACAACATCCCCCACTCTGGAATCATAGATAAACTTACTTAAGCTGGGCATAAACCCCTACATCACTTGATGGGTTGCCAACTGGCTTACTGACAGAACCCAGACTGTAAAGGTAGCCAACTCTAAATCCAGCTCCAGACAAGCGGCAAGTGGAGTACCTCAAGGTTCAGTCCTGGGACCACTCTTGTTTGGCATCTACTTCTCTGAAGTACAGGCCAACACTAAGGGACTCTGGCTAACAAAGTTCACAGATGACTGCAAACTGGGAGCCATTATTGAATCCCCAAATGATGTGGATATTCTACAAAAGGGCCATACAGAAACAGATGCCTGGTGCCAGAGCCATGGGGCTCAATCTTAATGCCAAGAAATGTATAGTTATCCCCTTTGGAAAAAAACATGTACCCATGAATTACCACATAGGTGGCAGTACACTAAACATCGAAAGTGTGATGACAGACTTAGGGACACAAGTGGACAGTGGTCTCACTTTCCATAACCACATCGCCACAACAGTCAGGAAATCCTTCTATGTGGCACACCTCATCACTAAGGGATTTTCATCCAGAAAAAAGGAGGTCATTGTCCCACTGTACTCATCCCTCATTAGACCCATTATAGAGTATAATGCCCCATTTGGTATGTACCTCACAAGACATCTGCAACAGCTAGAAAGGCCACAGAAATACCTCACTAAAAGAATCACAGGCCTAAAGCAGATGCCATATGCTGACCATCTAAAAAAACTCCAGCTATACTCTGTGGCATATTGTCTACTCAGAGGCAATCTCTGCTTAACATACAAGGCCATGTCAAACCCTGAGCTGTTGGATATGCTCCACTTAAAGAAATCCCAATCCCTCAGAGCCACACGGTCCAGGGATCTAAACTTTGTCATCACAATGAACAAAACATGCTGGAGGGATAGGTTCCTGACCCAGAGACTCCCCATACTCTGGAATAGACTGCCCATACATGTCAAGCAGAGTGCCTCCTTGGCCCTCTTCAAAAGGAACCTTGATGATTGGATGGGAGATAGGAAATTCACCCTGGGGATCATGTCAGTCACCCTGCTAGACAGGGGTCCAGAAGAGAAGTAAATATTGTGGGAAGAAATATCCAGGGAATTGTTATGGCTAGGCTTGTATAGGCCCTAGGGATGATAGCCTAGTACCAACCTATGAACCTATGAACCTATGGATGGCGCAGTGGTGCAGCGGCTGCATTGTCACCTCACAGCAAGAGGTTCTCCAGTTCAATACTCAGCTGGAGTGCCTTCTGTATGGAGTCTGCTTGTCCTCCCTGTGGTCATGTGGGTTTTCTCCCATGTTACGAAGACATGCATCTGGAGTGTTTCTCCCCGGGCCTCTGCTGAAAATTGGCTTTGTTCCAAGTTGGACTTTCCCACTAAACAAATAATAAATAAATAAATGAACAACTGGAGAGACCACAGTGGTTTCTAACCAAGAAAATTGAGGACCTGCAAAACATGACCTACATGGAAAGACTGAAGGTCATGTCTCTGTACTCTGTATCCTACGGGCTGCTGAGAGGTGACCTGTGCATGGCCTACAGAGCAATCTCTGATCTTGCCCTAATGGATATGCTGCACATCTACAAATCAAATGGAATGAGTCACTCACTCCAAAGAGCTCAACCAAGCCTCTGACATTAACAGAACATGTTGGAGAGACAGATATGTCTTTCAGAGATTGCTGCTCTTCTGGAATAAACTCCCACCAACCTTGACAATTAGATGGGAGACTGTAAATTCACCTTTTTAATTTCTGCAAGTCTCTTGGGTTTCTAATACCATGACTGGAATGGACCCCATTCCTAAGTCAAAGTATGATCAAAGTTCAGGAAATTAGTATTGCTTCAATCTTTGATGTTAGCTAGAAGTGCTTTTCGCAGCACCTACAGTGTACTCAGTAATGGCTACTTCTGAACTCTGTATGGAGTTACATGTATCAGTAATATATCTAAATACGATTATAGATTCTTTTTATAAGGCCCATTGCTCCTACTACTACTGGAACTGTCTGCATATCTTTCACATTGCTCTCATTTCTGCCTGCAAATCCTGATAGTTTATGACTTTTTGTTTGTCTCTATGCAAGACACTGTAGTCACTGGGTGTAATGATTTCAATGATCAATGCTACTTTTATCTTCTTTTCATGAACCACTATATCTGTTTTTCTCACATCCATCTTTTGAACTGTTGGTAATGGGTGATCCCATGTGATATATAGACTTCGTCATTTTCTATGATGCTTTGTGGCTCGTGCTTCCAGTGTTTTTCAGCTACTTCAGTATTATAATGCTTGCACAATCCCCAGTGCAACAGTCTTGCCACATTATTATGCCTTTCAGTATATAGTCCTTCTGCCATTAGTATGACACAACCAACAACAAGGTGTGCAACTGCTTCCAATTCTGTTTCACAAAACCAACTTACATTTGTCTGTTTCTCCCACATGTTCAATGGACTTTGTAAATCAACATGTATGTAGTACAGTATCTTGGGACGCCAATATTAACCTTTTGCCTTTTGGTTTGAATGCACCTCTCCTTAACCATTCCCGTGTTCAATCCTGATCAGCATGAGGTTGTTCCAGGAGTTTTCTATACTTGCAACTATATTTATGCATTTTCCACATTTCTTGCCATCTCATCTGATCCTTTACCTTATATTCTTTCTTTTTGTTTTTTGATACATTCAGTTGCTGCCTGACTTTTATCTACTTCAGGTTTGAATTCTATTCCCACTTGACACCAATGTGCTTTTTCTAGACTAAGCTTGGAAGTCATCTTAGATTTATTCTCCTCATGTTTCAAAACTATCACTATCTATGGGTCTTGTGAGGTCAGCAGATATATGTGGAGTCCCACAATTGCAGATCTATACATGTAATCAATTTCAAAGAGGCCCATACCTCCGTCGAAACGGGGAACATATAATCTTGGTATGCACTGATTTTTATAAATCATTGATGAGCATGAAGCATCCTGTCAAATCTATCCAACACATTTTGGGGCCAGTTAATCACTCCAAAGCTGTAAGTTAGGACGGAAGAGCAAATAGCTTGAAATTTGTTCTAGATGTCAATGCTGTTTTCAGTCTTCTAAAATATTCATTACTAGGTTTTATTCACATCTGTTCATGTTTTATTGTTGATCCTTCATCAATTGCCAAATATTTACATGTTCCCCCTTGCTTAAATTCTCTTATATCGCATTCTTGTCCCAAAATGATGTTTTCTTGGTGCTGCAGTTTTCCTGCTTTAAAGGTTGATTTTGCACATTTAACAAGACCAAAGGACATTCTTATATCATCTGAAAAAATTTTGATTACTTTCAGTTGTGCTTTCAGTTCCTCATCTGATGAGCTATACAGTTTTAAATCACTATACAGCAAAGATGAGAAGTCTTTATACTTTGTTGCTTTCTGAGAGCCAAATTATAGCCATGACCTAATCTGTTAAGCAGACAGCTTAATGGGTTAAGGGCAAGATAAAAGAGCAGTGGTGACAGAGAGCCACCCTGGAATATCCCTCTTTAAATTTGTATCCCTGGAATAATAATTTGTCCTTTATCGTGGCTTAACTACAAAGTAGTCTGCCACTGTTTCATGGTAACTATGATGTACTTTATTAGTGTAGGGTATTTTATACATTGTAAGCACTCTTTTATCCATGAATGTGGGATACTATCAAATGCTTTTTTGTAGTCTATCGATGCCGTAGTTAGAGTCTTCCCCTTTTTGAAGTTCTCCACTATGACTTTAAAAACAAATGATCCTTTATTCCATATGACTTTCTTTTATCCTTTTATTCCATTGACTTAATTGAATTTTCTTCTAAATGACTATAAACTCTGTTAGCATTAATTCCAGTGTATAGTTTATACATCATCGGAAGGCAAGTTATTGGTCTATAATTTTTAGGGTGGCTTGCAAGTTCGCTCTTAAGCAGGAGCATGGTTTTTCCTGGTGTTAGCCAGGTTGTTCTCTGTTTGGGGTGTGCATATAACTAGTTCTTACTCATGGCTAAATCTTCCTGCAAAGATTAATACTTTTAACCCAAAGTTAGGTAATGCATCTGGGCCTGGGGTTTTCCAATTAGAGGCTTTTCTTAACTTTGTTTCAATCTCTCTGGCTGTTACTTCATCCCATTTCATATGTTGTACATTTGAACTTCTTATTCTTTCTTTTACTTCTTCTATCCATTTGGCATCTTTGTTATGTTCCACAGGATCTTCATAGATATTTATCCAAAATGTATCGATTTCTTCTTTTTTTGGTGGCCGTTCATTTCCTTTTTCCTTGTTTCCCAATTCTCTATAAAACATTTTTGGGTCATCAATAAATTGCTTATTTTGTATGTTTCTTTTATATTCATCTAGGTATCTTCCAGATTTTTCTGCCTGTGATGATATTTTTAGTTTATTACTTGTAATAGTGCACAGTAAATCCTGATCTGTTATAATACCGCTCATTGCTTTTTATTATGTCTATCTTTCTGAATATTCTTGTTGATCTGTTCCCACTTCTATACTCTTCTACTAGTCACTCTTCTTGTTTTAATTGCTTTATAGTTTTCTCTTTTCGATACTTCCATGATGGCATTCGATTTCTCCCCGTCCTTTCCCTTACTACCGTGTGTTGTTGTGGAAGGACTTTATCTGTTATTAATTTAGCTGCACAGTAATATATCCTATTTACTTCTGTTATATCACATGGATCTCTATGGACAGTCCTAGTTACTGTGTTCATTTCTTTTACCAAACTTCTAACTTTTTGGAATTTATTGACCTTCTGCAGTCTATTTCTTTCATTGGTCCTAATATGTCTATCCATCTCTATTAAATCAAGCAACTCTTCTCTTAGCTCATTTTCTTCTAAACTGAGGGCACATTTTTTGTTTTCCGTTTCCTGCTGTCATTTTATAGAAGATTCTAGAGCATCTTCCTGTGACACATTCTCTTCAGTTTCATCCTGTGCCATCCGTTGTTCTGTCATATGGGTACTCACTGGCCTATCACTCCATGACATTGACTGTGTCAGAGTTGCCACAGTTTCCTGTTCTTTCCCTTGCTGTATAGCTCCAATTGAACATCTGTACTGGTTTTCTATGGGATGCTCCAAAGTATCTTCATATGTCAACTGATTAGATGCTTCCTGCTCCACTGGTGTCTCCTTAATTTGGGTGTCCATTGCTCTATCCTGTTGTATTGTCATCTGAGTTAAATTTTCTACACAAAATCCTTCACTTTGCAGGTAATCCAAAACCTCAGTTTCTATTTCTTTAACTTCTCTATTACTAATCATCTTTTCTACTTTTCCTTCCTTTTGTTTTCTTGTTTTTTTGTATTGTTAAATTTTCCACATCTGGATGTCTTTATCTGTATTTCTCTTCAAATATCTTTGGTGCTGTTCTTTTTTCATTGATTAGTTTTGGTTTCTCTTTGCATAAATATTGCACCATATTAAATCTCTTTTTCTTTCCCATGTCCATCTTTCTTCTTCAGGTGTCTCCTGCTTCTCTTGTTTCTCCTTATTTTGGGGACTCGTTGTTCCATCATGCTGTGATGTAACCTGTGATAGACTTTCTACACTAAATCCTTCACTTCACAAATATTTCATAACTTCAGCTTCTACTTTTTAATTTCTACTTGACTATTCTTCTGTTCTATATTCCCTCTTTGTGATATTATTTTTTTATTGTGAAAATGTTCCATATCTGGATGCCTTTGCTTGCATTTCTCTTAGAATATCTTTGGGACTGCCTTTTTCGTGTTCATTAGTTTGGTTATCTCCTTTGCATAAATATTGCACCATGTCAGATATCTCTTTCTTTTCTATATCCATATTTGTTTTTTATACCCTTCAAACATCTTTAAATTTTGTTCTTTAAATTTTCACACTTCTTCAGTCACAATGTTTCTTGGTCTCTATAATGTTTTTCATGGATCTGTTGTATTAATGAACCCAGTTTTTTATTTGAAGCTTCTGACAGTTTTTCTCGTGGAAGTATTTTTTTCTTTCCTCTAATTTCTCTCTTAATCATTTCTCATCTTTTGTGTGGAAATTCGGGGCTTCTTGCGTAATAGTAGAAATATATCATTTCTTTTTTATGCTCAACAGTCCACTATATCGTTTGTATGGCTCTTTTTTGGCCTATTAGTTTTTGTAATTCTTGTGGACTGCTACTTCCTTCTACACCTGGGAGGACCATCTTCCCCCTGGGCCTGGCCTAGCCCCACTGCAGGAATATTTCCATGTCTCGGCAACTGAGGATTCTACACTGTCATTTTTTCCAGTCCTTGTACCAGTGGTCCTAGCAGGATTGGGCACTTTTTTATCCTGGGTCTTGTGCACCTAGTTATCTTCTTTATTTCTCAAAAGTTTTTATTATTTTTCTTCAGAAGGTAACAAATATCTTGACTAAGATTTTTTTTTTCAAATAGATTAAACAAAAAAACTATATGCATTATTTACATTTGGCCTAAAGTTATAGCTGTAAAAGAAACCAATTTGATTCAAATATATGTAAACATTAGACATGTTTTCTTTTTTTTTTTCAAGAAGAGTCTGAGTTAATTTTTAAAGTCTCAATAAGGGATGGAATCTTCCTCCACAGATTGTTACTTCATAGTGTGGGATAAATCCTCAGTTCTTTGATTTTGATTTCTATCAGCGCTGTTTCATTCAATAATCTTAAGAATTCTTCAAAAGAAGGAGTAGAGTTGGACTTCCATTTCCTGGAGATACATTTCCTAGCAACTGCTAGTATTGTCCATAATAAATACTGATTGTTTTTCTTCATTTCTGATTTTTCATTTACATTCACTCTTCTTTATTTATTAACCTATTCAAGTGCAACCTTGACAATTGCATGGGAGACCGTAAATTCATCCTGGCAGTAACACGTATGTCCCACATGGTTGGGGCAGTCGGTGCACTGATTCTCTCTGCTAACAATGACCATCTAACCATGGTCAACTAGGGAACAAGTGTATTTCATGGTAGGCTTGTTAAGGCCCTAGGGCCATTAGCTTAGTAACCTCCTATGAACCTATGAACTTACTTTTTGTCCAGCCTTGTAACAGTAGAGTGTGTGTGCCTAACTATGGAGACACTTATCACCATCATGTTTTTATTAGTAGAGGGTCTATGGAATCCCCAATCACCTTCATGGTTTTAATTAGTAGATCATCTATGGAGCCACCCATCACCATTATAGCTTTATTAGGAGAGGGTCTATGGAGTTGCCCAACACACTCATGTATATATTGTTTTGTTGAGGTCCTATGGATTTGCCAATCACCATCATGTTTTTATTACTAGGGGGTCTTTGGAGTCACCCATTACCATCAGGATGTTATTGGTAGAGGGTTTATGTGTACTGGGTATGGGAGAATTTCTTTTTCTGGTAACTCTCTGTTGTAGATAGTATAGTCTGTGTTGTGGTGTTTGGTTTCTGCTGAGTTGTAGTTTTGTTTGACCATGGAACCTTAGCAATGACTTTTTACAGCCTCGTTGTATGACAATTTTCCAGGTATTTGTGTGGAGAGTGCTGTGAAGGTGTGTTGTGCTTAAGGGTTGTGTTCTTTTGTAATACTAATGTCTCCATATTAACTAAATAATTGCATCTCTCAGAGACAGTTTGTGATACTGTTAGTAATAGTTCATTTTCTGACAGCATCAGGTAACTGCTACATTGCCTTTGCAGACCAAGTGCTCTGAAGCTGACAAATCATGGAAGACAAACTGTCTGACCATCCATGTAGTCCAAAAGTATAGAAATTTGCAATGTAAATCTTACTTACACATTAATTAACGTGCTTAAATAAATTCTTATGAGTGCAGTTTAAAAAATATCAGCGCAATAAAATATTTGCAGTTTAGTGAATAAACATTGGTATACCTCTAAGGAAGAAACAGCTAAAGGAATTTAATGTGATCTTAAAGCCGGGGTAGCACCTTAGCACAGCTTACTACTGGTAGGGCTTGGTATTGTCTTGCTAACAGTAAAACATCAGTTGAAGTAACTGCATCGGTTGAGTACAGGTTTGAGTGGTGCTGTTCAACGTATGGCTAGGTACAAGGTAGCTGAACTAAGGAACCAAAGAAATCAATAAAAAAAACAGGTCTTCCCTTCAAATTCAGAAAAAAAGAGTTAAAGTTCATAAAAATTACAGAATCCACTCAAAAATTATTTAAATAGCTGGGCACAGATTTGGAAAGCAGTGTAAAATGTTTTTAATTAAAAGCTTTAAATTTCAGATTCAGAGAAAGCACTGTAAAATGCAGGAAACATTACAGGTGACAATCAAAACTGATTTAATGCATTTTCCTGTTTCCTACAGTATACTCCTCAATAATTCTCTTGATACATTTTGACATTGCCACTAGATTAATTTTATCTCAACTATTGTACATATGACCCTTTATATTACAAAAGTTACATTTTATACTATTTTTCAGTGTTAAGTATGTACCACTTCCTCACAAAATAAACGTTTTGCAATATTATACCCAAAGCTTGAATGTTCATTTATTACATAGCTTAGGTTATCCATTATCAAATTACTGTACTCCATCTCTTCCAATATGAAGAACTCAAAGAAGATACTAAATAATATTCCAGCTGTAATTTCGCTATATATTTCTTTATTTATTTTAACTAGGGTAGAACACATATCTCAGTGGGCAATTTTCAGGTTCAGCCTGGAGCAACAATGGGCAAACAATGTTAGAATTAAACAGTAAAGGAAGAAACAATGCATACAAGTATATATGATTCTTCAGTTCCCCACCCCTTTTCCCATATTCCAAAGTTTAACAGAACATCTGACAGCAGTATTACTACATTATTAATGACTTTCCTTCATTTCTTAGTATTGATGTTGTTCGTTTAATTAAAGGCTGTTAGATAAGCAGCAAACATTTGTCAGTGGAACTTCTGTTCTTCTGTTGGTACCCCCCCCCCCATAGTTAACAACTTAAAAATCAGATCAGGTATCCCACTGGACTCCACAATGGAGGCACATAGTTCACTTTGGCAAAATCCACTGCATACCTCTCAACCACTTACTGCAAAAAATCTGGACAAAGCCAAAAATAACGAGGGGGCAAAGACCCAAAAATAGCTACAGATTTTAAATATCACTCTTATAAACTTAGAAAGTTGCTAGAATAACAGGTTTTGCATTGGCATGAATTTTCTGACGGATATGAACTCAGAAACTCATGCGTGTCATTATTTAGTGACTTCAGTTCTCAACGATTTGCCAGAAGATCACAAATTTTATATGAAACAGACTAAAAATATAAGGCAAAAATCTGGACATTCACCAGTCAAATGCTTCAGTTCAATATAGTCTTTCCTGGTGATGAAAACAATCTATTATTTTTAGACATACTTAAAACCGTGCTTCTTTCTACATGTCTCTTGCCTGTAGTTTGTTATCTCTTCACTATGGTCGCCAATGTGCCAACCGCAGTCTGTTTTACCTTTTCAGGCTCCTCTCAACTATTACAAAACAAGATGGCTACTCTTTCATTGGTCACACCTTCCAGTTTCTCATCACTACCAGCCAATGTCTACAGAAAACATACACACACACACCATATTTGCATACAGTCTTGGCTGCCCTAAGCAGTGCCTGATGTAATTTCTGCAGCTAACAGATCTGCAACCATACCCTATAGCACTACCACTTCAATCACTCTGACAGCATCACGTACACGGTGATTTTTCCAGTATCCTGGCAAATTACATCTAGTCTATAGATTATGCCTAATGAGAATTGCATGATAAACAGAAAATAAATGAACAGTAGCAATAAAAAAGACATAGCGAGTTTTCCTGGCTACTAATATGGACTGACATAACTATGTAGGAAATTGTCTAATCAGCTACCCTCCACACAGAACCCCACTCCACCACACACACACACACACACACACACACACACACACACACACACACACACACACACACACACACACACACACACACACACATACACACACACACACACACACACACATACACACACCTTTTATCAAAAATAGAAAAGTATATGGGCAGCACAGTGGTGCAGTGGTTAGCATTGTCACCTTATAGCACGAGGTTCTTCAGTTCAATTCTTGGCTGAGATGCCTTCTGTGCGGAATCTGCATGTCTCCCTTGCATGTGCCTGAGTTTCCTCCTGGTGCTCCGGTTTCTTCCAAAGACAAGTGTCTGGAGCATTTTTCCCCGGGGCTCCACTAAAAATGGGTTCTGTCCCAGTTGGACTTTCCCGGTAAACAAATGCTAAATAAATAAATATCTAGAAATATAAATTTCACTTATTTTATATTCAACAGGATGTGAAAAGTAGACATACCTATAACTGAAAATGCCTTTCTACATTAGACCGTACCCCTTCTGTTTTTTATTT
The DNA here is from genome assembly GCF_019279795.1 of Protopterus annectens. Taxonomy (NCBI): domain Eukaryota; kingdom Metazoa; phylum Chordata; order Ceratodontiformes; family Protopteridae; genus Protopterus; species Protopterus annectens. The sequence continues at coordinate 1,369,652,333 of NC_056746.1, forward strand.
TTTTACTGACTCATAGGCTGTAAGAAAACAGGCAGGGGTATGCTGATTAGAATACAGACCTCTTGCTTTTATTTCTTAATTGAATCATAAGAAAAGAAACAGAAGTATACTGATAAACAACCAATCTCCATTATAACTACTTCCTATAGAATAAAAGCATTGAACACAAAGTTTTCTTTGTCTATGAGGTAATGGGATGAGGTATTTTAGATTCTGATCTGTCCTAAATGAATTATTTGGTGAAATAAAAGCAGTAAAGCATTATACAGTAAAGTACAAAAATAGTAACACAATCACATACTAAAGTTCATGGCAAAATAGAAGGCCTAAAATGACACATTCAGATGGATAATTTATTTATTATTTTATTCAGCATTTGTTTACCAGGAAAGTTCAACTGGAACAGAGCCCATTTTCAGCAGAGGCCTAGGGAGAAACACTCCAGATGCATATCTTTGGAATGTAGGGGGAAACCAGAGCACCCAGAGAAAACCCACACAAATACAGGTAGGACATGCAGACTCCACACAGAAGGCACCTGAGCCAGGAATCAAACCAGAGTACCTGTCTTGTGAGGTAACATTGCTAACCACTGCACCTCCCAAAATGCACACATAATCATGCAGATAACCTGAAAGGAAATGTAACCAAAGTAGGTCTTGTCTCATGCATGCTGACCCTTAACCTGGCCTGGCCCCTAACCCCAACCATTCACCATAAACTAGGTTAAAAAATTCTGTAATGCTACTGCAAGATTCTGAGACATGCATATCATTCAGCATAACACATAAACATCACTAAATACATCCTCTTCCATAACCTTTGACCCTTATTCTAACCCTGATCTGGAAACATTTGTGCACTCTCCAGACACATCAGAAGTACCACAAAGGATTTTTTGATCCTTCAATGTCAGCTCTTCATATCATTGTGAAGTAGAATTCACCAAGTGTTGGACTGCTCACCCAATAATAGGGAATGTGAGCTGGGATTAGACCATCATGAGACAGGTTAGTTTTACCCTACTAATGATGTGGTGTTGCGAAATTAATCCTCCTCAGTACGAGAGGAACTGCAGGTTCAGACATTTGGTGTATGTGCCTGGCTAAAGAGCCAATGGTGGGAATCTACCATCTGTGGAATTATGACTGAATGCCTCTAAGTCAAAATCCCATCTAAAAGTAATGATGTCGCAGAGCTGAAGATCTCTGGTTGGCCAGGGAAAGCCAGCAGCAAGGTTGGCGAGGAGGGCTGCTCATCACTGGGTCAGAGTGTGTATGGAAGGGGGCCACCTCTCTCCAGCACTGCACCGCACATTCGTGGGAACAGGGTGCTAAATCTGACAAGGTCTGAATGGAGAGATGATAAGTCAGCAAGTAAAGGAGAGTAGTAGTGCTGAAATTGGATTCATCCTCAAGTCTTAGTGAGTACCTTCGCGAGGTGGACCCTGTTTTTCACAAAATCTCACCAAGACAACACTGATATATAGACTGTATTTATATAGCACATATCATGGACAGAAGTAGGTCAAAAATTAAAAAAGATAGCTGGGTGCACAAGACGCAGGATAAAAATGTGCCCAGTCCTGGTAGACACACTGGTGCCAGGACTGGAAAGATGACAGTATAGAATCCTCAAAATATGGAAACATTACAATGGGGCCAGACCAGGCCCAGGGAGAGCATGGCCTCCCTGTTGTAGAAGGAATTAGTAGTCCACAAAAATCACAAAAAACAATAGGCCAAAGAAGAGCAATAAAGACAATAAAGTGGACTGTGGAGGATAAGAAAAAAATGATGTATTGTTATTGTTATGCAAAAAGCCCAGAATTTCCAGACACAAGATATACAAAATGATTAAGAAACAAATTAGAGGAAGGAAAAATACTTCCACAAGAAAACCTGTTAGAAGCTTCAAATAAAAAATTGCATTTGTTAATACAACAGATTTGTGAAAAACAGTTTATAAATCAAGAAACTTTAATCTGTTTGGAAAAAGTAGCATCTGAGGAAGTACAAAAATAAACAACAAAACCTCGAGATTTTTCCAAAGTATAAAAAAGAAATATGGAGATGGAAAAGAAAAAGAGATTTAATATCATGCAATATTTATGCAAAGGAGAAAGCAAAACTAACCAATATAAAATGAGCAGCACCAAAGATATTTGAAGAGAAATACAGGCAAAGGAACCCGGACATGGACAACTTTACAATACAAAAAACAAGACAAAGAAGAAAAGGAGATTAGTGATGGAGGAGTTAAAGAAATAGAAACTGAGGTTGTGGAGTACTTGTGAAGTGAAGGATTCAATGTAGAAAATTTAATTCAGGATGCACCAGAAAAGGATAGAGCAATAGATATTCAAATTAAGGGGAAACAAGTGAAACAGGAAGTAATTGGCCAGGTGCCATATGAAGATATTTTGGAGCCTTCCACAGGAAATCAGTATCGTTCACTTGAAGCTGGACAGCAATGGAAGGAACAGAAAACTGTGGAAACACTGATACAGTCAAGGTTGAGGACTGATTGGCCAGTAAGTTCCCATATGACAGAGTAAGGGATGGCACAGGATGAAAGTGAAGAGAATGTGCCACAGGAAGATGCTATAGAACTTTCTATAGAATGCCTGCAGGAAATGGAAATCAAAAAATGTGCCCTCAGTTTAGAAGAAAATGAGCTAAGAGAAGAGTTGATTAATTTAATAGACATAGAGATATTAAGATCATTTAAAGAAATAGACTGCAAAAGGTCAATAAAACGCAAAAAATCAGAAGATTGATAAAAAATATGAACACAGTAATTAGGACTGTCCATAGAGATTCATGCGATATAACAGAAGTAAACAGGATATATTACTGTGCAGCTAAATTAATAACTGATAAAGTTCTACCACAAGAGCACAGGGTAGTGAGGGAAAGGAAGGGGAGAAATCGAATACTATCATGGAAGTACAAATAGAGAAAATTATAAAACAATTAAGACAGTAAGTGTCACTGTTAGAGTATAGAAGAGGGAACAGATCAACAAAAATACTGAGAAAGATAGACGTGATAAAAGCAATATGCAATAGTAGAACAGACCAGGCTCTATCATGCACTAACGCAAATAACAAACTAAAAATGTCAGCACAGGCCGAAAAACATAGAAGATACACAGGTAAATATAAAGGAAAAATACAAAATAAGCAATTTATTGATGACGCCAAAAAGTGTTGAGAATTTGGAAACAAGGTAAAAGGAATTGAAAGACTGCCAAAAAAAGAAGAAATAGATACATTTTGGAGAAGTATCTATGAAGATCCTGTGGAACAATAAAGATGTTAAATGGATAGAAGAAGTAAAAGAAAGAATAAGAAGTTTAAAGGTACAGGATATGAAATGGGATGAAGTAACAGCCAGAGAGATTGAAACAAAGTTAAGAAAACTCTCTAATTGGAAAACCCAATGCCCAGATGCAGTACCTAACGTTTGGCTAAAAGTACTACCATCTTTGCACAAAGATTTAGTCATTAGTAAGAGCTATTTATATGTGTACCCCAAACAGACACCAACCTGGCTAACAACAGGGAAAAACAATGCTCCTACTTAAGAGTGAACCTGCAAGTTACCCTAAAAAATTATAGACCAATAACTTACCTTCCAACAACGCATAAACTAAACATGGGAACTGATGCCAACAGAGTTTATAGACATTTAGAAGAAAACTCAGTTTATGGCGGTAGAACAATAGAGCAATAAAAGAAATTCATATGGAATAAAGGATCATTTGTTGTTAAATAAAGTCATAGTGGAGAACTATAAAAAGGGGAAGAATCTAAGTATGGCTTGGATTGACTACAAAAAAGCATTTGATAATATCCCACATTCATGGATAAAAGAGTGCTTAAAAATGTATAAGATACACCTACACTGATCGACTACATTAAAGTGACCATGAAACAGTGGCAGACCACTTTGCAATTAAGCCATGATAATGGACAAATTATTATCACAGGGATAAAAATTCAAAGAGGGATATTCCAGGGTGACTCTCTGTCACCGCTGCTATCCTGCCTTGCCCTTAACCCATTAAGCTGTCTACTTAACACCTTAGGCCATGGCTATAATTTATCTCCTAGAAAACAAAGTGTAAAGACTTCTCATCTTCTCTTTGTTGAAGATTTAAAACTGTATAGCTCATCAGATGAGGAACTGGAAGTACAACTGCAAGTTGACAAACCTTTTTCAGATGATATAAGAATGTCATTTGAGCTTGATAAATGTGCAAAAGCAACCTTTAAATCAGGAAAACTGCAGCACCAGAAAACATCAGTTTGGGACAAGAATGTGATATAAAAGAACTTGAGCAAGAGGAAGCATATAAATATTTGGGAATTGATGAAGGATCAATGATAAAACATGAATAAATGTGAATAAAACCTAGTAAGGAATACTTTAGAAGACATAATTAATCCTGAAAACAGCGCTGACATCTAGGAACAAAATCCAAGGTATAAACCAATTTGCTCTTCCTGTCCTAACTTACAGCTTTGGAGTGACTGACTGGCCCCAGATTGTGTTGGATAGATTAGATAGGAGAACAAGAAGGATGCTTCACACTCACCAAATGATTTATAAAAATCAGTGCATACCAAGATTGTATATTCCCCATTCTGAAGGAAGGATGGGCCTCCTTGAAACTGATTACATGAATAGAGCTGCAATTGTGGGACTCCACTATCTGCTGACCTCACAAGACCCAAACATAGTGAAGGTTTTGAAACATGAGGAGAATAAATTTAAGATGACTTCTCTGCTTAATCTAGCAGAAGCATATCAGTGTGAAGCAGAAATGGAAATCAAACCAGAAGTAGATAAAAATCAGGCAGCAAATGAATGAGCAAAAAAAACAATATAAGGTGAATAACCAGATGAGAAGGCAAGAGATATGGAAAATGCATAAATATAGTTGCAAGTATAGAAAACTCCTAGAAGAACCTCATGCTGATCAGAAACAAATGCAGAAATGGTTAAGGAGAGGCAAATTCAAACCAAGAGATGAAAGGTTAATATTGGCAGCCCAAGACAGTGGGATATGTACATGCTGGTTTACAAAGTCCATTGAACATGTGGGAGAAACAGACAAATGTACGTTTTGTAAAAATGAATTGGAAACTGTCGCACACCTTGTTGCTGGTTGTGACATACTAATGGCCGAAGGCCTGCATACTGAAAGGCATAATAATGTAGCAAGACTGTTGCACTGGGGATTGTGCAAACATTATGGTCTTGATGTGGTTGAAAAACACTGGAAACATGAGCCACAAAGCATCATAGGAAATGATGAAGTTTACATCACATGAGATCATCCATTACCAATGCTAGAAAACTGGATATAGTGGTCCATGAAAAGAAGACAAAAGTACCATTGATTTTTGAAATGACCACACCTAGTGACTACAGTGTCTTGCATACAGAGAGACACAAAGTCATAAAATACCATGATCTGCAGGCAGAAATGAGACCAATGTGGAAGAAAGATACCCAGACAGTTCGAATAGTAGTAGGAGCAACGGGTCTTATAAAAAAGAATCTGCAATCGTATTTAGGTATGTTACCAATACATGTAATCCTGTACGAACTGCACAAGGAACCATTACTGGGCACCTTGCGGGTCCTGTGGAAAGCATGTTTGGCTGACATTAAAGATTGAAACAATACTAATTTCATGAACTTTGATTGTACTTAGACTTAGGAATGGGGTCCATTCCCGTCGTGGTATTAGAAACCCAAAAGATTTGGAGAAACTAAAAAAGGCACATTATACTGAATCCATCTCTTTTTTTAGCCCTTACTATATCCCTAGCCTACAAACACTCACACACAGATTCCCATCTTTTAATACCAAAAGTTTTCCTACATCCAAAACATTCGGTGCTGGACTAAAAACTAGACCTACCTATGGTAACCCAAGTCCCTCCTTCTGAGACGAACAACACTCAAACAAAACTCCAGTCTGCCAACTTATATTTGACTATATTGTCACACACCACACAACACCATATATATTCTTCTAACTCAGTCATTTTATCATTTGACCTTCACTACTTTTCATTCAACACAATTACAATTGAGAAACTGTCACTCAAGGAAACGTTAGGGATCCCTGTAAACACACGCACGCAACGTTAGGGATCCCTGTAAACGCACACGCGCACGCTTGACTTCCACTTTGCTTTACTGTCAATGAATTGTCTGCAACATAGTTTGGAATTTTAATTATTCCTTTTACATTAAGCAGTATTAAAATCCAACATATTATCTAGTAGTCAACTTTGCATGTCTATGCAGCACCTGTAGGTATTTTTCATTGATTGTCTAAAATGTTTTTATTTGAATCCTCTTGTCCAAGTGATCTTCATATATTTATGGGATTAAATATACTTTGCAATTCAAATTTCTCAAGATAATTTTTAATTTCCTTTGTCATTTGTAAATGACACTGGGGACAAAGGTAATCACATGTTGATTGACATTAATAGTTTCAATGAATGTTCTGGAAATGTAACTTACTTATGCATTTGTTGACATCTTGACCTCGTTCCCCAAAGTACCCAGCTGGGCAGGCTAGAACACATGCACCATACTGCCGAATACCTTCCCTCCAGATCAGCAGGAAAAGCTTGGGCTGGCAGGTTGTACACCCATTGTCTCCGGCACACATCACACACCCTGTGCAGTTTTCCAAAAACCCAATATTAACTACAAGGAAAGGAGACAGTAATTAATCAGTCTGTGTTTCACGAGTAGAGGTGCTGTGGTAACAACCAAAGACATTTCAAGCCACAAAGTGCAATTGTACTTCCTAATATACAGCCATTAGCATATTGCTGAAAGGAACATCCTAATTACAGACACAAATATAATTACAGATATATATCAAGGAAAGGCTTTCTTAATGAGCTTGACCTTAAAATGTGTCATTCTGACTGGCAAAATCTGTTTCAGTCATACTGGTCATGTTGTGGAAAAATAATGGAGAAAGTGATATTGGATAAGTTACTGACAGAACTGGATAGGTTGGGACTTGAAACCATATATCAGCATGCATATGTTGAAAATAGATCTATTACCACCTGTAACATGATGTTCTATAACAATATAATAACAGCTATGAATGAAAAATTGTGCTGTGATTTATATAAATTTAACTTCAGCATTTGACAGGGTCATACACAAAACACTGACAAATAAATTAGAACAACTAGGTATTGATGTACTCTTGATAAGACGGATAGCTGCATGGCTTACAAATAAGACATGGCAAGTATCATACAGCAATTGGACAGGTGAAATTATTGGATTACAGTTAGGGTGCCCCACAGGGCTCTGTCCTAGGCTCATACATATTTAGATTGTATCTTTCAGACCTAATTTTTTCATCTGAGGTGTTCTATAGTCTATATGCAGATGACCTGAAATTGGGTAAACTGATTAGATGTGTTACAGATAAGGCATGTCTGCAAAAAAAACTTGATTAAATTGACCATTTGGGCACAGGAGAATAATATGCTTATAAATACATCAAAAACTAATCATATGAGATTTGGTAGGCATAAATTGAAAGGTGAATATTTAATACAGCACACAGTGATTGAAACTGTAGATTCATTTAAGGACCTGGGAATATGGGTAGATCCAGCTTTGAGTTTTTCTAATCATATCAACCAATTGGTTAATGATAGTAATAGAACTATAGGTTGTATGAAAAGATTTATAAAGTCCAGGAAATCAGAAGTGATGAAGTCATTGTGTGTTAATTACATAAGACCCAAATTTGAGTATGGAATAACAATATGGAAACCTTAGAAGAAAACAAGCATGAGTAAACTGGAAAGAGTACAGCGGAAATTTACCAAGGGCATCCATAGATGTGAAAATTTAAGTTATTAAAAAGACTAAAATATCTCAACTTGTACAGTGTCTCTTTCAGAGATCTAAGAGGAGATCTTATTCAGGTACATAGGGCATTTAGAGACAACTACCTTTGGGAATGTTTGGGGTTATCAAAAAGCACTAGAGTATCATCAAAAAGGGAAGGCATCTCTGATCAGTACGAGCAAGAAGCTATGATCCCTCATAAAATCATCTAAGGCCAGCTTTGAAAGAAAAATTGCACAAGATACTAAGGACAACCACAAGGCCTTCTTTAGTTATGTCAGGAACCTGGGAGGCAACTCCCAGATATGCTCCGAGTTAGTGCAAAATGATAAAAAATACACTGAACCAACAGACATTGCCAACATCCTGGCAGACAGATTCAGTGCAAATCCCCCCCCCCCAAAAGAGCAAATCCCCATCCCAACAGAGTGTAACCTCCCAAACATCACAGATGATCATGTGAGAGCTGCCCTCTCCAAAGCCAAAAACACAGCATCAATGGGACTGGACGGTGTCCCAGGATGCGTCTTACATGAGCTACAAGATGAACTTAACCCTCACATTAAGTCACTGTTCAAGCTCAGCCTTACAACAGGATATGTACCAAGGAATGGCGTACAGCAACGGTGGTCCCGCTCCACAAGGGGGGTGCCAAAACAGACCCCAGAAACTATCGCCCTATAAGCCTGACTAACCTGGTCTGCAAGGCTATGGAGCATATCATCATGGAACTCATAAACAATGATATCGGAAACCTTCAGACACTGGATCCTACCCAGTTCAGCTTTGTTAAGGGCAGATCTTGTCTCTTGAACCTGGTCGACTTCTTTGAAACAGTTACCAGGGCTGTAGATGAAGGGAAAGTAGTCCACACAGCCTACCTGGACCTTGCAAAAGCCTTCAACACAATACCCCACTCAGGTATCATAAATAAGCTCACTAGCTTAAATATCAACCCCTATGTCACAAGATGGGTTGCAAACTGGCTCAGGGATAGAACCCACATGGTCAGAATTGCAGGTGCCTTGTCAGACTCTAAACCAGTTACAAGTGGAGTTCCACAAGGTTCAGTCCTGGGTCCTCTCTTGTTCGGTATTTATTCCTCTGAGATACAGGCAAACATGGGAGGACTATGGCTGACCAAGTTCGCAGATGACTGCAAACTGGGTGCCACAATAGACTCTCCGGCTGACACAGGCATACTCCAGAAGGGTCTCACAGAGACAGATAACTGGTGCCAAAGTCATGGCCTGAAGCTAAATGCTAAAAAATGCATAGTCATCCCCTTTGGGAAAAACAAAGTGCCCACAGACTACCACATAGGAGGTAACACATTAAGTACGGAGGAAGTAATTAGGGATTTGGGGACCCAAGTAGATAGTAATCTTTCCTTTGACAATCACGTTGCCAAAGTGGTTAGAAAAACCTTCTATATAGCCCACTTCATCACAAAAGGTTTCACATCTAGATCAAGAGAGGTCTTTGTGCCACTCTGTTCATTACTCATCAGGCCCATAATTGAGTACAATGCCCCATTCGGGATGTAACTTACCCGACACCTGCAGCAACTGGAAAGACCCCAAAAGTACCTCACCAAGAGGATAAAGGGACTCAAACAGATGCCCTATGCAGTTAGGCTAAAGAAACTCCAGCTCTACTCAGTTGCTTACCGACTACTCAGAGGCGATCTGTGCCTGACATATAAAGCCATGTCCAACCCAGAATTAATGGACATGCTCCACCTCAAGAAATCCAAATCCCTTAGAGCTACACGTTCTAGAGACTTAAACCTGAGCACAGAAATAAATAGGACATGCTGGAGGGACAGATTCATATCCCAGAGACTCCCATCACTCTGGAACAAAATTCCAATCCAGGTTAGGCAGAGCCCCTCACTGACCCTCTTCAAGAGAAATCTTGACGAGTGGATGGGAGATCGAAAGTATACCCCCAGGATCTCTTCTGGGTCCCTGCTAGACAGAGGCAAAATAAACAAACCGTAAAGGGACTATATTCTGTGACCTACTATTCATAGGCACATTATTCATAGGCACAGTTTACAAATCTAAAAACGGTGGCAAAAGCCAAACACACTCTGGCTAGGCTTATAAATGCCCTAGGGCAGATAGCCTAGTATCAACCTATGAACCTATGAACCTATCAGACAATCTATGTAGAAGATTCTGTAGGAATGAGAAGTGTACTAATTTGTTCTCTGACAGAATAGCTGATGGAACAGACTACCAAATTACATTAAAGCAGGTACTGGTTTAGAACAGCCTGGACAGTTATTATGGGAACAAGTGTTTTGGTATATTGGCAGGTTAGAAGGGCATTAATGCCCATGCTTGAAATACGTATATGTATATATGCATGTATGTATGGTGACAAATAATATAACAAAGTGAGATGATGCAAGTTTGGGTCAACACATATGTGACGATTGGGGAGAGATGGGCGAAGGCTGCCAGCCTAGTCAAATAAAATTTGATATATAATTCTGTTATTTGTAAATAAATGTAAAATACAGGCATGTTTTCTTGAGTGTAAAAGAACACTGTAAAATGTGGAACTGCAAAATATGTGACAACACTGCACTCTACTGGCCCAGTGAAGCATGGTGTGACCCTTTCATATTAGAATTTGACTCCAGTGCATGTGGATGAAGGTTTCATGCCCATTGTTTTAAGGCTAACATTTATGACCAGAATTTACATGTAGAAGGTGCTTTATTGCTCTAATTTCTGCTAGAGTGTATATGTGAAATGCCTTGTATTGTAAGTTTCTGAGCACATGTTAGATTGCTAAATAATGCAATTTGTGGCCTGAGAACTCAGATCAGGTGTTAAGATGATGCAATATGAATACTGGGAAAACCTAAGTGTCAAAAATTATGTAATTTGGGAGGGCCTTAGAGACATGTTTGTTAGTAATGTTTAAATACTATTTCTCACAAGAGACTGAGCATTTTGACTTTGGACATCTAACTCAGCACTCTGCCTTATGCTCACATGTAAGTTTTAGCACTGTGATTTCTTGTAGGAATAGTTAAAGCTAGTAAAACTTAATTAGGCATTTTTCTTTGAAATCAGACCTGCCCTACTGTATTATTTTAAGTTTCTGTGTGATTTCTGAACTCTTAGATATCTCTGTGGTGTAGTAGTTTTGTCTTGTGTTTTAATTATTTATTATTAAATATTTGTAAAACCGTCTACCTGTGGCTGGTTTGTGTACAGATAAGCTCTAGAGTACATTGCATATTTATAGAGGTTATTGTAATAGGCCACTCTAAAGTAAACCTTGACTGTTAGTCATGCTACCATTGGATTATAATATTGCACAGTAATAATTGGACACCTTTTAAGGGCCTTTTAGTAGCTGATATTATTAGCTGGGTGGCGGCAGGGATTACTACCATATGGTCTGGGTAAAGGGGCACAGCTGGAGAATCTGTGTCAGCCTTTCCCAGGAGTGTCTGTGAAGTTGTATAAATACTTATCTCAAAGTGTGTGTGTGTGTGTGTGTGTGTGTGTGTGAGTGTGTGTGTGTGTGAGTGTGTGTGTGTGTGTGTGTGTGTGTGTGTGTGTGTGTGTGTGTGTGTGTGTGTGTGTGTGTGTGTGTCAGCTACTTGGCATGGACATATACCCAAGCAGAGCTCCACGTGGTCCTGCAGAGGGGTCCTGGCAACAGAGAACTGAAAGAAGCGACCACTTTCCAGATTTAAGTATTTTTTGGCTTTTTTTATCTGCATTGTCCTCTCTGGCTTTCATTTAACTAGATATAACTGTTTTTGTGTCTATCTGCTGATTTCTGAAGTATCTGCACTTAAAAGTAGCATTTTGGTCGACTCTGGTCGATTAATACTGTTTTTTTTGTTAATTTAACTGCTGAGGCTGCCCACTAAAGTGTGCTAGCCTGTGTAAATCGATTTTACTGTTTGCTTAATTGCATTTCTGTGTGCTTTCCTGAAAAAATAAAAAACAAAAAAAAAATACTTCTTGTTTTCCCGCCTTTGCTCGACTAGTTAAGACCAGTATACAGGCTTTGCTGTATTCTGGGCTGTTTGTAGTTCCTGTGTTGGCCATTGCCTTACTTGGATAGAAGGAAGTTTCTGAGCTCACCAGTGGGAGTGGGGAGCCTTAAGCAGCCTATCTGTCCCTGGGGGAAGTGACCTCAGCACTTGAGCTGTAAATTATTGGTTGCTTTGGACCATTTCTAGCTCTTTTCAAGTTCCCTGTATAAAAATCCACCTCAGGGCGTTTCTTTCTGGCTATATACCCAAGCAGAGCTCCATGTGGTACTGCAGAGGGGTCCTGGCAACAGAGAACTGAAAGAAGTGACCACTTTCCAGATTTAAGTATTTTTTGGCTTTTTTATCTGCATTGTCCTCTCTGGCTTTCATTTAACTAGATATAACTGTTTTTGTGTCTATCTGCTGATTTCTGACGTATCTGCACTTAAACGTAGCATTTTGGTCGACTCTGGTCGATTAATACTGTTTTTTTGTTAATTTAACTGCTGAGGCTGCCCATTAAAGTGTGCTAGCCTGTGTAAATCGATTTTACTGTTTGCTTAATTGCATTTCTGTGTGCTTTCCTGAAAAAACAAAAAAAAAAATACTCCTTGTTTTCCCGCCTTTGCTCGACTAGTTAAGACCAGTATACAGGCTTTGCTGTATTCTGGGCTGTGTGTAGTTCCTGTGTTGGCCATTGCCTTACTTGGATAGAAGGAAGTTTCTGAGCTCACCAGTGGGAGAGGGGAGCCTTGAGCAGCCTATCTGTCCCTGGGGGAAGTGACCTCAGCACTTGAGCTGTAAATTATTGGTTGCTTTGGACCATTTCTAGCTCTTTTCAAGTTCCCTGTATAAAAATCCGCCTCAGGGCGTTTTTGTGCGGTTGGGCGCATAGCAGCAGCGTTATACAGGTTTAAACTATTTCTGGCTCCGCCAAGTCTGCTCTTCAATTTTTCCCTTAGAAGCTCTACTCAGTCTATTTAGCTGTATATATTAGCACTTGTTTTCGGAATTTCTATTCTTAGCAAGCACTCTTATAATAAAATAAGCACTCTTATCCTAAAGTAAGCACTACAGCCATCCACTACCCCCTGTGAATACCCACTTCCCTTAAAGGCACAGCACTCCTTATAATATTCTAGTATGTCGAGTGGTAGACCACTAGCATACTCTCTTGTTCAGGTGGTTAATCTGGGAATCTTAAGACAATGTTACAATTGTCTCATGTATACAGACAACCCTCTCCTCCTTCCTACTAACACAAATACTTGTGAGAGATGCAACTATATAGCCAGACTGGAGGCTGAACTCTCTCAACTCAGGACTGGCAAGACCAGACAGGAGGAGAAGGTACCCACACCCGAAGCAAAACCGGTCACACATAAAACCACCACTACTACAAACCAAACATATAAGAACACAAAGACATACTCGGAGGCTCTTATAAAAAACTTAGCAAAACAACAGAGGCCTCCAAAGCAGACACCCAGAAATACACCCCCACAAAATGTAACACCTACAACACATACCTCAAGCAACAGGTGTGTCACACAATCACAGCCCCTAAGGCAAAACACTATGCCAGAGACATTAGTAATCGGTGACTCTATAGTCAGACACACCGACGTTCCACTTACCAGGCTGAATAAGGAGAGGGTAACGGTGAGCTGCCTATCGGGAGCAAGGATCCGCCACATTACACACGCACTCAGGTCACTCCAAAGCAAGTACAAGTATGATGCAGTCATTGTCCATGCTGGTGTGAATGACCTGAGACGTACCTCCCTGGACTATATGAAAAGAGACATTGAGGAGCTCTCCGATTATGTAGCCCAGACTGGTATGACCCTGACCCTGAGCAGCATCCTGCCTTCACCAAGAATGATGCCTCAGTACAAAGACAAAATGATCAGTTTTAACAATTGGCTTAATCACTGGTGTCATTCTAGGGGATCCAATGTCTGTCAGCCTGGGATGACATGCTGGACAAGCCGCTGCTCGCATGGGACGGCTTGCACCTGTCACCACTGGGCTTCCGGATACTGGCCAAGGCTCTTGCCACCCCATAGTGCCTTTTTAGGCAATGCTCAAAAGACAAATCAACCTCCATAAAAACAAAATGGAAAGAAATTAAGGGTAATGCTGCTCAACGCCAGAAGTCTAAATCTCAAGATGCAGGCACTCAAGCACTTCTCAGTATGGAGAACATCGATGTCTGTGCAGTAACTGAAACCTGGTTCAAGGCTCCTGAGAGCACTCCAGCTACCAGGCTATACCTCATATCATGCTTTTCGGCCTCAAGTTCCAGGCCGAACCACAAAGGGAGGGGAGTGTCCATTTTCATAAAGGACACCTACACCTCTCGATTGGTGGCTACCCATGAAGCATCAGAAATCATACAAGTTTTACTCACCATAGGCAAAACTGCCATACAACTGGTCGCATGTTATAGAACACCCTCCCAATCCCAGGAATCCCATCAAGCATTCCTGAAAACACTGGAGGATATGAATGTCACACCAAACACCATCATATTGGGTGACTTCAACTACCCCAACATAGACTGGGCCCACTATTCTAGCCCTAACACCCTAGCCCAAAGATTCTTGGAATTCATTAACTCAAATGCTATGGAGCAACTGGTCACTTCTCCTACGAGGAGAGATAATATACTTGACCTGATTATCACAAACATGGGGTCCAAATGCTCTGCACCGGATATAAACCCCTCACTAGTAATATCTGATCATAAACTGATCACGTTGGATGTACATATCCCACCCCCACCCCCAGAACAAAAGACTACAGTGAAAAATTTTTCAAAAGCTGACTTTGCGCTCCTTAAGTCAGAAATGATATCCTTTAAGCCTACTGGGTTAATGGAAACCACATCCCAAAATGCTGAATCCTACACAAAAGCCTTCTACGGACATCTCCAAGAATGCATGGATCAAGCAATCCCAACTAAAACCAATACCCTCTCCACCAAGGGAAAATGCCCGGTTTGGTGGACCCCGGCTATAAACAAACTGTACAACAAAAGAAGGAAGCTACTGCAGGACAAAGCCAAATCCCACAAGGGAAAGGCTTCCCTGATCAGCACAAGTAAAAAACTACGTTCTCTCATAAAAACATCTAAAGCAAACTTTGAGAGAAAGATTGCCAGGGATACCAAAGACAATCACAAGGCCTTCTTCAATTATACAAAAGTCACCTCCTCTCCACGACCAAAGAATAGACCACAAGAAAAAACACCTCCGCAAGCATGTACCATGAAGGGTCTCCTCCAGTAAACTCTTAATATTTCTCGTACCACAAAAATGCTGTATCACGAATAAGAAATAAATTGATTTATTAAAACACCAAACGATAAAACAAGCACAGTGGGATTGAGCGCGCTTTCATCTATCACATTCAGACTTCATCAGAATCCATCAAATACCAAATAAACTGTCCTTAAATACATTTTCAATTAATTGGATAATTGACAAAGTGTGTATCCAATTGTATAAACAATAAATCTTCAATTATGTCAGAACCTTGGGAGGAAATTCTCAGATATGCTCTGAGTTAGTACACAACGACAAAAAATTCACTGACCCTGCCAACATTGCCAATATTCTGGCAGATCGGTTCAGTGCAAATTTCTCCCCTCCCTCACCCCCTAAAGATGAAGTAATTATCCCTGCTGAATGTAACCTACCTGTCATCACAGACATACAGGTGAAATCAGCACTCAACAAAGCAAAAAACACAGCATCTATGGGACCCGATGGTATCCCCGGTTGCGTGTTACGTGAACTTCAAGTTGAACTAAACCCGCACCTAAGAACGCTATTCAATCTTAGCCTCACTACAGGATATGTACCTGAACACTGGCACACAGCAACAGTGGTCCCACTCCACAAAGGGGGAAATTCTACTGACCCTGGTAACTACCGCCCCATAAGTCTGACCAGCCTGGTCTGCAAGGCTATGGAAAGAATCATCATGGAACTCATAAATGGCGACATTGGGGATCTACAGACCCTTGATACCACCCAGTTTGGTTTTGTAAAAGGCAGATCCTGCCTCTTAAACCTGGTTGACTTCTTCGAGACAGTCACTAGTGCCATCGATGAGGGCAAGGCTGTCCACACTGCCTACTTGGACTTGGCTAAAGCCTTTGACACAATACCACACTCTGGCATCATAGACAAGCTCAGCAGCCTAAATGTAAATCCATATGTCACAAGATGGGTAGCAAACTGGCTAAAAAACAGAACCCATAAGGTCAAAATTGCTGGAGCCATGTCAGACTCAAAACCAGTCACGAGTGGTGTCCCACAGGGCTCAGTCTTGGGACCACTCTTATTCGGCATTTACTTCTCAGATGTGAAAGCAAATATGGGAGGATTATGGCTGACAAAGTTTGCAGATGACTGCAAACTGGGTGCCATAGTTGATTCACCTGCTGACACACACATCCTACAGAAAGGTCTCACTGAAACGGACAACTGGTGCTGGAATCATGGCCTCAAACTTAACGCCAAAAAATGTATAGTCATCCCCTTTGGGAAAAACAAAGTACCCACAAATTATCACGTAGACAATAACCCACTGAGTACGGAAGAAGTAATCAGAGACCTGGGGACTCAAGTCGATAGTGACCTCTCCTTTGACAACCATGTTGCCAAAGTGGTCAGAAAGACATTCTACCTTGCCCATCTCATCATGAAGGGATTCTCATCCAGATCAAAGGAGGTCATTGTACCTTTATATTCCTCCCTTGTCAGGCCCATGATTGAATATAATGCTCCATTTGGGATGTATCTCACCCGGCACATCCAACAACTGGAAAGACCCCAGAAGTACCTCACCAAGAGGATCATAGGTCTCAAACATGTGCCTTATCCAGCTAGATTAAAGAAACTCCAGCTCTATTCAGTAGCATACCGCGTGCTCAGAGGTGATTTGTGCCTAACATATAGGGCCATGTCCAACCAAGAACTGATGGACATGCTCCATCTCAAAAAATCCAAATCCACCAGAACCACACGAGCTAAAGATTTCAACCTCTGCACAAATATGAATAGGACATGCTGGAGGGATAGATTCATAACACAGAGGTTGCCCGTACTCTGGAACAAGATCCCAGTTCATGTGAGACAGAGCCCTTCATTGGCACTGTTCAAGAAAAATCTCGATGCATGGATGGGAGATCGCAAGTTTACCCCGGGAGTCACCTCAGTGTCACTACTAGACAGAGGTATAGTTTACTAAATAATGGGGTCCCACATGTGTCACTACTAGAGAGGCGCAACTATATAATACGGGGTGGCGGAAGCCACATCACTGTTGGCTAGGCTTATAAATGCCCCCGGGCAGATAGCCTAGTACACTACTATGAAACTATGAAACTATGAAGCACTGGTTGGACAGAGAGGGTACTGGAGGTTCTAGCTTGCCCAGCTAGGGTGAGACCTGGACCTTATAGCTGTGCCAGTGGGGAGTCTTATTGGGGACCTGGTGATCAAAGGAGCAACCAGTCCCAGTCTGACTGTGATCTCTGTATGCACTTAAGGGAAATTGTACTTTACTGTGTGTATTAGTCATCCTTTCCTCTCTTCTAGGAGACGACCTCCCAGGTGTTAGTGGTGAGGATTGAGGCTCCTTGATTGCTAGGCCAGGGCACAGTTGTCACAACATATATCAGAGAATAACCAAGACTGCCCTTACTGTTAACACAAAGAGAAATTATGGTAAACTTGTATCTGCCCTCCTTCTTGATGTACCAAAACTTTTAGCACTGTCTCCAACCCTATATTCTTACAAATACTCTTTGATCTAAACCTTGACAATTCCTCCTTATCCTGGTTTTCTAGTTACCTTTCTAGCAGACTCCACACAGAAAAAGGGCTCACTGACATCAGATCCTTTCTTCCTGTTGCAGTTGGTGTCTCACAAGGATCCATACTCGGACCTATCCTGATCAGCATCTTTGTTAATGATCTTGTTCTAACCAGTAACAATGCTACTTTAGTACATTTCACAAGCAAATTCTGTCATCATCTGCTCAGCAAACAACCTCAATTCCCTACAAAGGCAGAGCCAGGAATCCTTCATTTCTATAAAAAACTGGTCAATTATCTCCCAGCTATTTCTAAGCAGTACGTAGATGACCCTATCATAATCTGCTCTGCTGAAAGCTCAACTCCACTACAGCAAATTACTCAATCTGCATTTACCGCCGCATAGACTTGGCTCCACAATTAGCACCTGTCTTTAAACTCAAATAAAACCAAGTTCATAATATTCACCCCAAAGAAAAACACCCCCATTAACAAACCTGAGTTCCACATATTCTCTCTAACCATAAAAATTGAATTAGTTACCCAACCCAAACTGTTAGCTGTTATAATTGATGAAAACCTAAAATTTAACCTTCACTTACAAAAAGACATCATCAAGACTCACAAAATACTGGGACTACTCTGCAGATATAAACATTTCCTCTCCCTCCCACCAAAAACAAGTACTTGCTTTCACTTATCTACATCATTCTCTAGTCTATGGTGCCCCATTACTAATCAACCTCCAATCCTTCCTCAAAACTAAACTAGAAATATGCTACAACAAGATAGCCAAATTTGCAACCACCACCACTCCACCCACCACTTCGTACCTCTAAAAACATTAAACTGGCTCAAATTCCCCCACTATCTTACTTATCTCCAGTTAACTACTGCATGCAAATTACTTACTAAACAACAGGATATCCCTGCCCTAAAGTCCTTATTCTCCCACTATAATCCCAATACTTCCCTAAGATCAGAAAACCAACACTTCCTCCAAATTCAGAAACATAAACTACCTGCTGGTCAGTTACTATATTCCTGGGTAGTAGCTAAAATCTGGAACAGCCTTCCTCCAGCCATTTGCACAACACAATGCCCTGCCTCCTTCAAAACTGCCCTATGCACACACCTTCACTCAAAATGGATCTGTAACTGCACCAAACCTCCTCCAGCCATTACCTAGACCCATGTGCCTTCCTACCATTCCCCTTATTCTCCCCCGTAATCACATTTTTCTATATATCTGTCTCAAGTCCACAACCATTTTTTCACGCTTTTTCTCTCTCTTTACCCATTACTACTAACCATCTTCTCTCCATCTTTTTTACACTCACCCTTTTTACTTCTACCATTATCACTTACAACTTCGTAATGTTCTTTCTCATATTCTTCCGTTCATTTTCCTCTTATATTCTATAACCTCTGCAGCATCACTGTATATCCTCTTAAAGTCCTTCCTAGCTCTTTGTACTATGCTGTAATTAGTTTATTATGTGTGTACCGAATGTGTGTATATAAGCATTTTATATTCACCCAAACTACTATGTCAGCTATAGTTGTACTGCATTGCAATTAGTTTATTATGTGTGTATCACATGTGTAGTACTATTAAGAATTTTCTCCCCTCTGTGCTGTATATACCCAAAATATTCCTTGTGATGTACTATATATTCTATTTGTGTTTCTTGTAGAGTTTTTTTTCCCTTGGCCTCCACTGAAAATGGGCTCTGCTTGGCCCTGTGGACTTTCCTGATAAACAAATGCCAATAAATAAATAAACAAACCCTAACAAAACAAAATAAATTATCTTCCCTCCCAAACACCTTACAACAAAGAAAGCATCCTTCACTAGTATCTCTTCCTGCAATACCAAACAGAACTTGTCACACAAACCAAAGTACTAGGATTTTACACAAAGACAAAAAGTTTGACCTCTACTTTCAAAATACAGTTAAAAAACACACAAAAAGTTAAGCACACTCTATAGGGCAAAACCCTATCTAGGCAACAATGCAAAGTGTCATATCACAACTACCCCCCCCCCCCCCCGCTATAATGACACATATCTAACTCAACAAAGAAACTCCAGCAGTGCTACAACAAGGATGCAAAATTTGCAGCCAGCCTTACCTAAAGATCACATGACTGTTTGGCCTTCAGCCATGTCCAGTGGGTTGAACTACCTCACCACACATACTCCTAATGCCTTATCTAATAAACAAACCAAATAACTGTCTACCTCTATCCAACCATGTACAACCATACAACACAGGTAGAAGCTTGCACTCTTCTGACAAAGACCTCCTACGATCTATCAAAACCTAATAACTCTGCAAGCTGTTCCCACTAGTCCTATCAAGTGTCAAAAACCTGGAACTCCATCTCCAGAACAGTAAGAGGAAATTGCTTGCAAATGTCAGTCAAACTATAGCTAAACTCTCAATTACCCAACTCCTGGTTCGGCAAATGTGCCACAGCAGATTCGCACATCAGTCCTCTTTAACCTCTTCCCTGCTTAACTCTCCCCATATCCTCCTCCTGCCTGTGCTGTAACTCTCCCCATATCCTCCTCCTACCTGTACTATAACTCCACCCATATCCTCTTCCTACCTGTACTGTAACCTCCTCTATATCCTCCTCCTACCTGTACTGTAACTCCCCATCATATCCCCCTCCTACCTGTACTGTAACTCCCACCATATCCCCCTCCTACCTGTACAGTAACTCCCTCCATACCCTCCCCCTACCTGTACTGTAACACCTTCCATATCCTCCTCCTACCTGTACTGTAACTCCCCTCATATCATTCTCCTACCTGTACTGTAACTCCCTCCATATCCCCCTCCTACCTATACTGTAACTCGCCCCATATCATCCTCCTACCTGTACTGTAACTCCCCACCATATCCCCCTCTACCGGTACTGTAACTCCCACCATATCCCCCTCCTATCTGTACTGTAACTCCCTCCATATCCTACTCCTACCTGTACTGTAACTCCCCACCATATCCTCCTCCTAACTGTACTGTAACTCCCTTCCATATCCTCCTCCTACTTGTACTGTAACTCCCTCCATATCCTCCTCCTACCTGTACTGTAACTCCCCACCATATTCTCCTCCTACCTGTACTGTAACTCCCACCATATTCTCCTCCTGCCTGCACTGTAATTCCCTCTCTATCCTCCGCCTACCTGTAGTATAACTCCCTCCATACCCACCTCCTATCTGTACTGTAACTCCCCACCATACCCTCCTCCTACCTGTACTGTAACTCCCTCCATATCATTTTCCTACCTGTATTGTAACTCCCCACCCCTCCTCCTACTTGTACTGTAACTCCCTCTTTATCATCCTCCTACCTATACTGTAACTCTCCCCATATCCTCAGGCTACCTGTAGTGTAACTCCCTCCATATCCTCCTCCTACCTGTACTGTAACTCCCCACCATATCCTCCTCCTACTTGTACTGTAACTCCCCACCATATCCTCCCCCTACATGTACTGTAACTCCCACCATATCCTTCCCTCCATGTACTGTAACTCCCACCATATCCTTCCCTCCATGTACTGTAACTCCCTCCATATCCTCCCCTACATGTACTGTAACTCCCACCATATCCTCCCCTCCATGCACTGTAACTACCACCATATCCTCCTCCTACTTGTACTGTAACTCCCCATCATATCCTCCCCCTACATGTACTGTAACTCCCACCATATCCTTCCCTCCATGTACTGTAACTCTCACCATATCCTTCCCTCCATGTACTGTAACTCCCACCATATCCTCCTCTACATGTACTGTAACTCCCACCATATCCTCCCCTCCATGCACTGTAACTACCACCATATCCTCCTCCTACTTGTACTGTAACTCCCTCCATATCCTCCTCCTACCTGTACTGTAACTCCTTCCATACCCTCCTCCTACCTGTACTGTAACTCCCTCTATATCCTCCGGCCACCTGTACTGTAACTCCCTCCATATCCTCCTGCTACCTGTACTGTAACTCCCTCCATATACTCCTCCTACTTGTACTGTAACTCCCTCCATATCCTCCTCCTACCTGTACTGTAACTCCTTTCATACCCTCCTCCTACCTGTACTGAAACTCCCACCATATCCTCCCCTCCATGCACTGTAACTCCCACCATATCCTCCTCCTACTTGTACTATAACTCCCTCCATATCCTCCTCCTACCTGTACTGTAACGCCTTCCATACCCTCCTCCTACCTGTACTGTAACTCCCTCTATATCCTCCGGCTACCTGTACTGTAACTCCCTCCATATCCTCCTGCTACCTGTACTGTAACTCCCTCCATATCCTCCTCCTACTTGTACTGTAACTCCCTCCATATCCTCCTCCTACCTGTACTGTAACTCCTTCCATACCCTCCTCCTACCTGTACTGTAACTCCCCACCATATCCTCCTCCTACTTGTACTGTAACTCCCTCTCTATCCTCCTCCTACCTGTACTTTAACTCCCACCATATCCTCCTCCGACCTGTACTATAACTCCCTCCATATCCTCCTCCTACCTGTACTGCAACTCCCCACCATATCCTCCCTGTACCTGTACTGTAACTCCCCAACATATCCGCCTCCTATCTGTACTGTTACTCCCTCTCTATCCTACTCCTACCTGTACTGTAACTCCCTCTCTATCCTCCTCCTACCTGTACTGTAACTCCCCCATACCCTCCTCCTACCTGTACTGTAACTCAACCCATACCCTCCTCCTACCTGTACTGTAACTCCACCCATATCCTCCTCCTACCTATACTGTCACTCCACCCATATCCTCCTCCTACCTGTACTGTAACTCCCCACCATACCCTCCTCCTGCCTGTACTGTACCTGCCACCATACCCTCCTCCTACCTATACTGTCACTCCACCCATATCCTCCTCCTACCTGTACTGTACCTCCCTCCATACCCCCCAACTACCTGTACTGTAACTCCACCCATATCCTCCTCCTACCTGTACTGTAACTGCCTCCATATTCTCCTCCTCTTCCTACCTGTACTGTAACTCCCACATATCTACCTCCTACCTGTACTGTAACTCCCCCATATCTTACTCCTACCTGTACTGTAACTCCCCATATCTTCCTCCTCCCTGTACTGTAACCCCCACCAGACCCTCCTCATACCTGTACTGTAACTCCCCTCATATCCTTCTCCTACATGTACTGTAACTCCCACCATACCCTCCTCCTACTTGTACTCTCACTCTATTCCCCCTTTTGTTGTAGTCCTTACCCCCCTCTACTACTACTCTGTCTTCTGTGTCTCAAATCTGTCTCTCTCACTGCTATACCTCTTGTAAGACATGTTGCTTTTTATGGAAAATCGCTGACTGTATATTTTATCAGATTTAAAAAGCAGTTCTCCCTCTACTGGAAAATGTTGTAAAGACTATTTTACATTATTGCATTTCGAATATAATGTCACTGTATTACTGTGGATTGTACATTGGAAGCTTTCTCCATGGGCCATCACTGAAAATGGGACAACCTGTGCCCAGTCAGACTTGTATGGTAAACAGAAGCAATAAATAAACTGCACACTGTGCGGCAGTTAAAAAATCGTATTTATGAACATCTGAGGGAAATAAAAAATAAAAATGATAAAAACGCTTTCGCTAAACATTGTATTGAATTTGTGGACCATAGTTTTAAATTTGCCATCATTGAAGCCCTCAAACTAGATAAAATAGGGGGCCCCTGGATGTTACTACTAGAAAAACATGAGGCACTTTGGCAAATTAAAAAAAATGCCATACAGTAGCCAGGCTTAAATGACTCATTGTCATTGGCATGCTCTCTTAAACTGAAAGCCTTAGATAGATAAGGGTTGGGGCACATAAAAGGAAGCTAAAACACTTTTTCTTATCTCATGTATCAGTCATTATCCTTTTATGCCATGCTGCTAGCTTAATTATTTTACTTATGGTTTTAAACATGTTTTTAAGATTAATATGTAAAGCTGGTGAATTTTAAACATTTATATATTTAAATGTTATTTAAGATATATTTATGTGCTATATTATTTTACTTAATGTGTTTTATGAGATGTATGAGGGATGCATTTACATATTTAATTGTCTGTGCCTTTGGGTTGGTCTGGTGCAGTGATTAGGGGGCATGCATTTTATTCAAAATGTTAACATAAAAGCAGTTGAATAGCTTGGTATGGTATTCTGAAGAAGTCTCTGAATAAGCAGAGATGAAAGTGCTTAATTTATTGACTTTTTGTTTTAAAATAAGTGTACTGAATAAAGCTTTTATACGAACCTGGCTTTACAGAGTACTTTTTGGGATCCCCAGCTCTGCTCAGTGCCATTTGATGTTTATTAGTTGTGACCATGTGCATTCTTGTGCATTTTGCAAATGAACCTGCAAAGCTTGGCTCAAGAAAATTAAAAAACAAAAAGGTATAACTGAAATATTTGAGATCTAGAGAAATAGTGGTGCATATATATTTTGGCCCGGTTCTTCTTGCAGAATGACTGTTGAGTAAATTAGTGCCAGCCTAGCCCTTTAAAACTACCTCACTTTGACCATTAAACCTATGCCTGCATGCTTGGTTTATGCCATCTAGGATCAGTGCAATGAGTAAAACAGAGATCTGTGTCACACCACTATTATAAATAAAGTCCTTTTTGTCATCAAGAAATTCCACATGGCATCATGCTAAGATACCCTTAAGTCAATGGATAGATGACTTTCCTTTGTACCCTACAGGTCTAGATATATATTTATGTAAGCACCTTATATGCATATTTCCACATGCAATGTTGATATGTGCATTGAAAATGTTTTCCTAAAGATATACATTGTAAATTATTTTGCTAGTTATACATTTGGAAATATATAATTTTCAGACTAAGACATTTGATCTCTTTCAGATGGCAGTACATATATGATCCCTTGTCACTCCATTCCATCCCAAGAAAGAAGATCAGTTTATTGTTCCATGATCCTTCCGTCATTAAAAATAGTCCTATTTACCGACATCCATCACCAAATCCAGGTCTCTATCTTGCTATATCAATGGACCTGCATATTTATACAGATGTTACACTCATCAGCCTCAATGTGATGCTACAAATTACTCCCCTGGTGTGATTTGAAAAGTGAAGAATGAACATACCAGAAGGTTCTGATTATCTATTCAAGGTGGACCTGAGTAAGGGAACCCTACTAAACATCTCTGGTGGGAATGGCTATAGACAGAAGCAATTACCTCTTGTGAGCTGCTACAGACACTTACCACATACTAAGGTGTACAAATGTCTTATATTTATCATTGTACCTGTACTAGTATTTCAAAAATAACATTTTAAAGGCAGAAATGAGCATACCCCTCACAGGATAAAGAAAAGTCTCCTGTTAAGACAAGCATGTTTCTGCAGGCTACATAGCTTTAACGATGAGTATGCTCATGTAGGAAACAATGTGTTTTAATCCTGTTACTCTCCAGTGTGACTTGATCATTTAATAGCAAGTGAAATATTTTACTTTAGTTGAGGCCTTTCACTTTGAGACAAACCCGTGCTAAAATCTGTATCAGGCTGATCCTTGTAAGCTGCATATTATATGCAAATAATTACTAGCTTCTGCGTATTTTGTATAAATAAGTCTAACATATTGTTTTTTGATTGCATTGTTCTGTTGTGTTCTTTTAATCTTTCTGTCTACTGAGTTTATATTAATCTTATAAAGAATAGTTTTAAATGGCAAAATTAAACTAAACTCATAGTCTCTTATTATTTTTAACTTATCTACAATATTATATTAATTATTTGTAAGTCACAGTAGCTTTGGCTATTTTTGATGAATTTTTAGTTATTAGTAGGTAGAAAGATAGTATAGTAGTTTGTCTATACGATAAGCAAACTAGGAGTTTTGGTATGCATGGTAGGTTGTGTTTCATCAGTAATATATACAATTGCAGCTGTCGACCTGTTTTCATTATTTATGTGTTTTAGAAGTTCAGTTTGTAGAAAGGAGGAATTTTAACAATGTGGAATATTAACACAGTATTGGAGGAATGCATGAAAATTGTATAGACAGTACCATTAAATTAATATGGTGAATAAATGCGTCATATTATCTTTTAAAAGAATATTTTAAATACACATTATGGACAGTTTTAATCTAGTATCTATTAATATAAATGGGTTAAATAATGGCAATAAAAAGAAATCATTAACAAGATATCTAAAATTAAATAGAGGAGAAATTACATTCTTGCAAGAGACTCATTTGATAGGTAAAGATATACAATATTTAAATAACTTAGGTTATGAAATGTTATCATCTGCTTCTTTTAACAAAAAGAGGAAAAGAACTGCTATACTTTGAAGAAAACCTACTGTAATGCCTAAGATCATGGAATTCATTAATGATCCCAAAGGAATGTATACATTTGTAGTAATTAAATATAAAGGTAAACTCTATACACTCGCTAATTTTTACTGGATCCCTAGAATAGGTGCAAGAGTGGCTAAAGATCACTTAAACTTACTACAAAGTCGTTGGAAGGGGAGTGTAATTTTAGCAGGGGATTTTAACTGCATATCTAATATAGAAGATACAAGTGAACAAAAGAAAGATAAAATTCTGCCATTAGCTAAAGCACCAAGCAGATGGATTAGTAATAATAATTTTGTTGATTTACTAGTGAAAGCAGAAGATACGTCATTGTTCTTCACTCATTATTCTTATGAGCATGAGACACAAACTCGAATTAATAGGATTTATGCCGCTACAGATTTACTTAATAAAGTGAATTATTTTAAAACTCTTCCCTGTCCTTTATCTGATCACAATGCACTAATTATTAATATAGTAATGTAAATAAGGACATTTCAGACTGTTTAAGAATCTCACTATATATCATCAAATTAAAAGAATTAAACAGTTACCTTAAGGACCAAACTGAGAATTTTTTTATCTTTGAATGATAATGGTCAGGTTAGTAAATTCATATTATGAGACTCCTTAAGAATGCTTATTAAAGACAGAATGGAAGATGGGGCAGTAATAAAATGAAACAGTGGAATAAAGAGTTATAAGAAATACAAGATGTAATACACAAACGGAGGCATGAACAACAAAGAAATTAGATAATGCTAGAATCATTAAAACATTAATGACAAAATGTCAGTTTTAACACATGAAGTGGAGATAGCTTTAGAGAAAATGAAATGGCACAGTTATGTGATGACTTCAAAAAATCTACATAGATTAGCTAATAGAAGTAAGATGTCAAGCAAAAAGGCATAAATCTACAATATCTGAAATCCTCACACTTATAAGCTTACTTCAGATATACAGCAAATGCCTCATATTTAAAAAAATCCATGAGGATCTTAATAAAGATAAAAATAATAATCCTGACAATTATAAAACTGACAAGTATTTAATGAAAAATCATACTAATAAACTTAATGACTAGCAAATATCTCTGTTGAATAAGCCTATTACTCTCACTGAAGCCAAAAAAGCTTTAAAAAAAGGGAAAAATGGTACAGCTCCAGTGCTAGATGGTTTAAGTATGGGATTATATAGTCTGCTTCCATTAAATATTTTAGAATTACTAATTGACATTTTTACGATAATTTAGTGACAAAATAATTCCTCCCTCATGGAAATTTTCTATAAGCTCACATATACTTAAACAAGGAAATATAATAAATTATTTTCATCATATGGATCTATTTCATTATTAAATGTAGAGTATAAAATATTTACTTCCATTGTCACTGTAAGATTAAGAGATATAGTCAATAAATTAATAGAGACCAGCCAAGATGTATAGTCAATATATTAACATATAATAATATAAAAAGGGTAGTAACTATCTTAGATGCAGCAGCAGGAATTAGCAAGAAATTGTTCCTAATTAACTTAGACATTGAGACAGCTGTAGATTTGAACTTTTTGTTTAAAACTTAACAAGGCATTTTAATTTCCTTAATTTATTGGAATATTTAAAAAAGATGAACAGAGACTCCAAAGCATATTTCACACTGTAATGCAATAATGCAACAATGTGTGGTACTGATGAATGTAATGTGTGGCACTGTAATGCAGTAATCTGTGGTACTGATTTATGTATTTCTATATGTATTTGATATGTAAAATTTCTATTTTCTGTTGGAGCTTTTCTCCTCGGGCCTCCACTGAAAATGGGTATTTGTAGCCCAGTCGGACAAACCCGATCAACAAATATAAAATAAATAAAAATAAAATAAAATGTTACCATTAGATTTCTCAAGGATTCACTTTAAACCAAGGCACAGAGCAAGGATGTCCTTTGTCCCCCCTACTATTTGCATTAGTTATCAAACCCTTAGCTAATAGTATAAGAAGTAATGAAAAAAATCACGGATTTTCAATTAACAAGGACTGTCAATCTAAAACACACTTCTTGCAGATGATATTTTACAAACTATAGGGAATTTAAATTATACAGTCAAAGAAATAGATGAGGAAATTGAAATGTTTCAATAAGTATTGTTGCTGAAATTTAATAATGGCAAAAATGTAACTTTAGTGTTCATTTACTAGATAGTAAGTTTAAAGATAAATATAAATGTAACTGGAAAGGAAAGAACTACAATATTTAAGAATAAAAACCTATCAAGATGTAAGATTATTAATAATAATTTTGAAAAAAATAATTGAAGAAGTTTTACTTCTTATTGAAAAACTGATTTTGTTTTACTTTTAAGGATAGGTTAGTACTTATTAAAATGATTATATTACCAAAGATTATATATACGTTGCATTCAATAGCTTTAATACCTGAGGAAAAAAATCTAAAAAAAATGGGAAAAATAGGAAAAAACATTAACTTCATTCTTATAGTATCCTAAAAAGCTGAACATTGCTTGTAGACATCGTATACAATTACGGGAGTATGACAGTATTAACTTCCTAGCTGTAGAATCTTAGTCTATTGCCGCAAGCTTTAACTCTGTTATACTCTGGGTGGACTCAACTTACACTAGTCAGTGGAAAGGCATTCAGGACTAGATTATACAAAATTCTTATAAGTTTATCAAATATAATAAATTGGAAATATGTAACAATCCTTTCATCTAATTAACAAAATTTACCTTAGAAGGAAATTCATTTCAGTCTTTATACTCTGTATATATTAAATCAATTCTTAAATCAGTTGAGGAATATGTTTTTAAAACTACATTAATATCAACATCGAAATTTGTGTGCTTTCCCATTGCACACACCTCTAGATTTAAGGAAACTCAGAACAATATTAAAATTAATTTACTAAAAAGGAATAGATTAGTATTATGGTATAATTGTTTTGAAAAAGGAAAAGCTAAATTGCTAGAATATTTAATGAAAGATTATAAGTTGTAATTATAAGCTGTTTTATGCTGAGAGACTACAAAAGATAAGTTGCTTATTTTCAACTGTTTCTGTACTTCTGATAAAACAATACTTGTGGCATATCTGTTTAAACTGTTCAACCCTTTTTAGGCCTAGTGAATTCAATCCTTACCTGTGTTCTGATATTTGTCTCCTTTCTGTTTCTCTGTTTGTTCTGTGCATTTTACTTACCTTTGGAGGTTGTAGCACAATCATTTTTCTAGAGAGGCTTAGCTGTTTCTTCATGACATGGGATTTCAGACTGGTCTGATCTGGATAGAATTACTACATAGGGCTCTATTTTTTGATTAGATCATTTGGCTGGTTCCTTGTTTCTGTGCCTTAAATAGCTAGTATTTAAACCAGTTTGTACTTGTTTGCTAGAAGCTGCAGTAAGTTAGGCCTTCTGCCCTTGCTGCGCTGTTTTA
Organism: Protopterus annectens; assembly: GCF_019279795.1. Taxonomy (NCBI): domain Eukaryota; kingdom Metazoa; phylum Chordata; order Ceratodontiformes; family Protopteridae; genus Protopterus; species Protopterus annectens. The sequence goes on from NC_056746.1 coordinate 1,369,681,945, forward strand.
TGCTGAGAGACTTCAAAATATAAGTTGCTTATTTTAACTGTTTCTGCACTTCAAATAAAACAATATTTCTGGCATATCTGTTTATACTGTGCAACTGTTTTTTTTAGGCCTAGTGTATCCCACCCAGTTGCCCAACTGCTGTTGTGGTATTAAAGCTTGGTGGCTTTTAATTGCCCGCCTCTACTATAAATTTCATATTGGACACTCCCAGCAGTCCCATTGTATCATATCATTCTACTGAGTACAGTGAGATCAGTTGTGAAAGCCCACCCCTTTAGCTTCTTAACCTTGAATTATCTTCAATCTCCTCACTTTCTATTAAAAAAAAAAAAAAAAAAAACTTGTGCCTCTTCCTACTTCATTTTTCTTGTGCTTAGGTGTTCAACTGCATTTAGTTTACCGCATTTGTTACTGCTTGTTGGTAGTCTTATACTTTATTTGAACTGCATGTTACTGTTGTGTTTGTGAGCTAATTTATCACATGTGCACTGTTTTACAGCAAATTTACTGATTAACTGTATTTCATTGCTATTTACTGCAACTCATTACTGTTTAATTGCATTCCATTACTGTTTAGCTGTTTTTTCATATTGTGAGTTCTGTTTTTTGTCTGTAGTGGTTAATCTGTGCTTTTGTGACTTTTACTGTTTTCTTAAGCCTTAAATTGAGTAGCATAATCTGATACAGTTTTGATGCATCCAGAGCTGCAATTGCACTGTTTTAACCCTTTGTGAGGTATTCCAGCTACAAATTCTCCCTTAGTAGCACTTTATTTTATTTATTTATTTATATGTGCACTATATATATGTATTATATTTATTTATTTATATTTGTATCAGCACTTGTGTGATCAGCTAGTAGTACTACTGTTAGACCTTACACCCTTTACCCTCTTAGCTCTCTGTGGCCTCTCTCCCTCAGTTTCTGACAAATATGGATGGACAATTTCCAGTGCTTTCTCCTGCCAGTCTGGTTGATATGGGCATCCTGAGACAGTGTAGCAACTGCCTCATGTACATGGACAACCCTCTGCTACTACCACCTAGGAACACAATTTGTGAGAGATGCAATTACATTAAGATCCTTGAGTCAAGGCTCTCTCCCATGAAAGCCAGTATATCTGGTACTGAGAAGATTGTCAACATAAACACCACACCTGAACTACCATCCACACCTACATGACACACACCCACATATGTGGAGGTCCTCAACAAAAACATACCCAAACAAAAGAGACCTCCGAGGCAAAAACAAATGTGAACTCCACTGCCTACCATGCCACACCCTACACCACATAGTCCATACACCTGTGCTCACAGCCACTAAGGCCTAATCATAAACCCAATATAGTAGTCATAGGAGACTCCATTGTGAGACACACAGATGTGACCCTCATCAGGCTGGATAAGGTGAAAGTCACGGATAGTTGTTTGTCAGTTGCCAGAATCTGCCATATCACCCATGCACTCGAGACTCTCAACAACAGGTACTGTTATGACTCTGTCATAGTCCATGTTGGCATGAATGACTTTGGGACATACCTCCCTGGACCACATGAAGAGAGACATGATAGAGCTCACTGAATATGTGTCCCAGGCAGGTATGTTCCTAGCCTTAAGCAGCATTCTACCATCACCCAGAATGATGCTTGTGAAAATGATTGACTTTAAGAATTGGCTTAGTTTCTGGTGTTATTCCAAGGGGATCTAGTACCTGACAGCCTGGGAAGACATGATTGACAAACCACAATGCTTTGCCAGAGATGGCCTGCATTTGTCTCCCTTGGGCTTCAGGCTACTGGCAAAAGCTCTCTCCTCCCCCATAGTGCCTTTTTAGGAAAAGTCATGAGGTCAAAACTACCAACAAGAAAATTTCATCAAAACACAAATTAAAGGTCATGCTGCTAAATGCTAGGAGTCTAAATATGAAACTGAAATCATTGCATGAATTCTTAACCCTGGAAGATGTTGACATTTGTGCAGTCAGAGAAACCTGGTTCAAAGATGTGGACAGCACCCCAGCCATACCAGGTTACTCATCCTATCATACATTCAGACCCCAAACCATGGGTAGCAAAGCAAAATGAAGTGGAGTTGCAATATATATATATATATATATATATATATATATATATATATATATATATATATATATATTAAATACATACACACTTCCATGCTGGTTAAACAGTATGATGCACAGGAGGCACTCCAGGTGCAATCAACCATTGACAGGGCCCCCATTCAAATCATAGCTAGCTACAGGCCCCCAAATTTGACTCAAGATGCCCACTCCACCTATCTGGACCTCTTTGAATCAATCAAGATTCAACCCTTTACCCTGATCCTGGGTGACTTTAACTATCCAACCATAGATTGGAAGAACTACTCATGCTAAAAAGACAAATGCCCAGATATTCCTTGATTTTGTCAATGCAAATGCCTTGGACCAGCTGGTTGACACCCCCAGAAGAGGTGAAAATATCTTAGACTTGGTATTAGCCAACATGAGTAACCACTGCACTATCCCTACAGTGTCATCCTCCCTGGTAAGATCCAACCACAAAGTGGTCACTTTTGAAGTCACGATCTCCCCCGACCATGCCCCTAGATGAGGTCAAACAAAAAAACTTCTCGAAAGCTGATTACAAATTTCTGAGGGAAGTTGTAAACAGCTTCACAGCTCCCTCACCCTCCATAGGAACTGGCGCATACACCCAAACCTACACCAAGGTAGTATACGAGCACTTGTATAGCTGCATGGAATCAGGAATATCCAACAGGACAAAATCATCCTCTTCAAGGAAGAGTAAACCTATCTACTGGACTTCTGCAATCAATAAACTCTATAACAAAAGGAAAAAAAAAACTACTGTCCAGGATCAAGAAGGAGCAGGTGCCTAATTGGAAGCAATCTCTCCTTAGTCTGAACAAGCAAATAAGAGCACTAATGCAATCCTCCAAAGCAAACTTTGAGTCCAAACTGACCACATCTACTAAAGACAATCATAAGGCTTTCTTCACATATGTCTGCTATCTCAGGGGAAGCACCCAGATCTAGTCAGAACTGGTGGTCAATGACACCACATACATAAATGCTGTAGAAATAGCCAACCTGCTGGCAGACAGGTTCAGTTAAAACATCAGCCCTCTTCCCCCCATCAGTAAATCAGGACATCCCCGGCACCTGCCCCCCTCCCCTTATCTCTAGGGAGCAAGTCATCACTCCCCTCTCAAAGGCAAAAAATACAGCCTCCATGGGACCAGATAACATCCCAGGCTGCATCCTACATGAACTCAGACAGGAACTTGCAGCACCATTAGGCAACCTATTCAACCAAAGCCTGAGTACTGGCCTTGTCCCAGCTAAGTAGAGGACAGCCACTGTCATCCCTTTACACAAAGGTGGAGCATCCACCAATCCAGGAAATTATACACCCATCAGCCTAACTAGCCTGATCTGCAAGGCCATGGAGTGGATTATCGTGGACCTTATTAACAAGGACATTGGCAACCTCCAAACACTTGATCCCACACAGTTTGCTTTCATCAAGGGGAGGTCATGCCTGCTAAATTTGGTCGACTTCTTTGAGATAGTCACCAAAGCCATGGATGAGGGGAAGATGGTGCACACCACCTACCTTGACCTGGCTAAAGCTTTCAATACTATTCCCCACTCATGTATAATAGATAAACTCTCTCAAATAGGCATCAATCCATATGTTACCAGATGGGTAGCAAACTGGACTGATAGAACCCACCTTGTCAAAATAGGGGAAGCCCCCTCAAGCAGTTGGTTCGTAATGAGTGGTGTACCACAGCAATCAGTCTTGGGGCCCTTGTTGTTTGGGATATACTTTTCTGAGGTGCAGGCCAAAACCAGTGTGCTATGGCTGACCAGGTTTGCAGATGGCTGTAAGCTGGGTGCTGTCATTAGTTCACCTAGTGATGTGGGCATCCTCCAAGAGGGTCTCACCCAAACATATGACTGGTGCCAGAAACATAGCCTCAAACTGAATGCCAAAAAATGCATCATCATCCCCTTTGGGGGGAGTGACATCCCCACAAATTATCACATTAATGACAAGGTCCTAAGCATGCAATCAGTTGTGAGGGACTTGGGCACCCAGGTTGATAGCAAACTGACTTTTGGCCACCATATTGCCTCCATTGTACGGAAAGCTTTCTACATGGCCCACTTCATTAGTAAGGGTATCTCATCCAAGGACAAGATGGTCATAACACCCCTGTATTCTTCTGTTATAAGACCCATTATTGAGTTAACTGCCCCTTTCGACATGTACCTCACAAAGCACATGCAGCAGATGGAGAAACCACAGAAGTTCCTCACCAGGAGAATCCAGGACCTCAAACATCTACCCTACTGAGATAGGCTAAAGGCCCTGTCCATCTATTCAGTCTCCTACAGAGTCCTCAAAGGTGACCTCTGTCTGGCATGCAAAGCAATCTCAGACCCCGGCTTGATGAGACTGCTGCATATCCACAAGTCAAGCTCTACTCAAGTAACCCACATGGGTGACCTCAACCTGGTCTGTAATATAAATAGGACTTGTTGGCAGGACAGATTTGTGTCCCAGAGATGTCCCCTTCTGTGAAATAGAGTCCTGCTCCACATCAAGCAAAGTACCTCATTAACACTTTTTAAGCGCAACCTGGATAACTGGATAGGGAACAGAAAATACACCCTTGGTTTCCACCTGTGTCCCTGCTGGACAGGGGCATTGGGTGCTGACTTGCTGGAACATGGGCCAAATTCTTGGATAAGCTTGTAAGGACCTCAGGGACAATAGCCTAGTAACTTCCTATGATCCTATAAGTTGGATGAATTGGTTAGCCACTTAATATTATCTAGCAGTAAGAAGTTAAATGAATTTGTAGATGATATAAGTGAAGAGGAAAAAAAGACTCTTCCCCATTATATGACTATATGAAAGCTCACACTGAATATAAATTAACCTACAAAGGAAGCTTGTCTGAGTTTTATAAATTAATTATAAAAAAATAATAATATAATTTTCATGCAAAATTCTGAACTTTTTAGATAGTAGTGGACTGAGTGACTCAATAGATGGTAAAATGAAACTGTATTACTTAAATCAGTTAGTCAAACTTCTTCAAGTTTATACTGGAAAGTTTTTATGTGGAAATATATACATAGAATTTTTGTTACTCCCTATAAAATCTAAGTTTAGTAAAATGACTTCTTCAGTGTTTTGGAGATATAGTAAAGATGTAAAAGCTGATTGAATACACATTTATGTATTGTGAAAAATTAAATGTTTATTAGGAAGAGATAAGTATGTTTTTAAGGGGTTATGGTCTGATAATTGTTCTTTAGATCAACAATACTAATAAATACTCCACTTCCTGTTTCTGTAAAAGCCAAACAACAGAAATATTTTGGAGTATTTTGGCAGCTGCTAGAAAAGTTATTACAAAAAATTGGAAATCAAACTCAGTTCCTACATTCAAAATCCAATATCCCTTCCTTGCCAGCTATAGGTCTGCATCAATTACCTAGGAAACCCATATTATGCATTTAAACTTATTAGAAACACTAACCATCTAACCCAATACCATATTCATGGGCGACTTTAATTACCTCACTATTAACTGGGAATCCTCTATGACAAAAACGTACAGGCACAGAGATTCCAGGATTTTATTAACACAATCTCCCTGAACCAGATAGTCAATACACCAACCAGGAGTGCAGCCATACTGAATCTGGTCCTTACTAATATGGGAGAGTGCTGCACAGACCCTACTGTAATGTCTTCCCTGGTAAGGTCAGACCACAAAATGATCTTCTTTGAAGTAAAAATAAAATGTGGACTCCCAGCTAAACCTGGAATATTCAGGAACTACTCTAAGGCTAATATTCTGCTATTAAGTGATAACCTGGCAAAATTTCAAGCCCCCATAAACCCTGAGAACACTGCTGCCTCTGCAGAGCTGTTCACAGAAACCCTTTACAAGCATGTTAATAGCTGCATAGATGCAGCTGTACCCACCAGGAAGACGTACAGAACTAACTCAAAAAACAAACCACCCTGTTGGAATCACAAAATCAATAGGCTGTGTAACAGAAGGAAGTAAATCATGGCAAAAATTAGGAGGTGCAACACCCAGCAGGATAAAAGCACTCTCAACAAACTAAGCAAACATCTCAGAGGACAAATAAAGTCCACCAAAGCCAAATCTGAGGTGAATTTGGCCTCCCAGGCCAAGTACAACCACAAGGCATTTTTTAGCTATGCCCACAACCTCAAAGGCAATACATAAATGTGTACAGAGCTCATTTTAAATAGAGCCACCTATACTGAGAGAGAATATATAGCAAACCTTATGGCCAATAAATTTAGCTCCAGCTTTACCCCTTTCTCCCCCTCAACCTGCCCTCAGGAAATACCATCAAATATATCCCCCCCCTTGCTATCACTAGAGAACAGGTCCTTAATGCTCTCTCTAATGCCAAGAACACTGCATCAATGGGCCCAGACAATATCCCAGGATGCCTTCTAAATAGCAAGAAACATGACCTATCAGAGCCTCTGGAATTGTTATTTAACTTTAGCCCCCAAACAGGCTTTGTGCATCATGAATAGAGAACAGCAACAGTCATCCCTCTGCACAAATGTGGCCCATCTACAGACCATGGAAACTATAGACCCATGTCTCACTAGTTTTATATGTAAACCATGGAAAGAATTATCATGGAAATGATCAGTAGTGATATAGTAAACTTCCAGACACTGGAGCCAACCCAGTTTGGTTTTGTCAAAGGCAGATCATACCTACTCACCCTAGTGGACTTCCTTGAGAAGGTTACCAAAGCAATGGATGAGGGCAAAATGGTTCACACTGCCTACCTTGACCTGGCCAAGACATTTGACATAATAACCCACTCAGGCATTGTTGACAAATTCAGGAGGTTAGGTACAAACTCTTATGTCACTCGGTGAACTGGCTCACAGACATGACAAAGGAAGTTAGAATTGAGGAGTCCACCTCTACAAAGAGGCCAGTCACAAATGGAGTCCCTCAGGGATCAATCCATAGACTACTCTTTTTTGGCATTTTCTTCACTGAAGTCAAGGCCAATGTCAGTGGTCTCTGGCTGACTAAATTTGCAGATTATTGCAAATTAGGAGTTGTCATTGAATCCCACACTGTCACAAACATTCTCCAGGAGGGGCTGACACAGACAAACAACTGGTATCAGAGCCATGGACTAAAACTAAATGCCAAGAAATGCATAATAGTATGCTTCAGCAAGTCATCCACCCCTTGTAACTATCATATTGACAACATACCCCTTAGAGTTGACCCAGTAGTCAGGAACTTAGGGACACACATAGATAGTATTCTAGCCTTTGACCATCACGTGTCTACAGTAGTGAGGAAATCATTCTGTGTTGTGCAACTTATAAACAAAGGTATTGCATCTAAGTTCAAGGAAATCATTGTTCCTCTGTATTCGGCATTCATCAGACCTATCACTGAGTGCAATGCCCGCTTTTGTATGTACTTAACAAGGCATATCCAACAACTGGAATGTCCACAGAGGTTCCTCACTGAAAGAATGCAGGGTTTAAGTAAAATGTCCTTCAAGTTCAAGGAAATCATTGTTCCTCTGTATTCGGCATTCATCAGACCTATCATTGAGTGCAATGCCCCCTTTGGTATGTACTTAACCAGGCATATCCAACAACTGGAATGTCCCCAGAGGTTCCTCACTGAAAGAATGCAGGGTTTAAGTAAAATGTCCTATGCAGACTGCCTCAAGGCTCTATCCCTGTATTCTGTCTCCTACAGGCTTTTGAGGGGAGATCTATGCCTGACATACAGGGCATTGTCAGACCCCACGCTGATGGACCTCCTGCATATCTGCAAAACAAACAGTACCAGAATTCCCCATTTTAAGGACTTAAACCTTGCCTGTGATATAAATAGGACTGCTGGAGAGACAGGTATGTATCCCAGAGATTACCCTGTCTCTGGAACAGGCTCCCCATTCATGTGAAGCAGAGTTCCTCCCTAATCCAATTCAAGTGTAACTTGGACAATTGGATGGGGAATAGGAAATTCATCCCTGGTTTGGCACCTCTGTCTCTAATGGACACAGGTAACCTGGAAATGGTTAATCTCCCAGGTCATACTTTGTAAATATTTCATCTCCCAAGCCCCTGCTTATACTTATCAAGGGTATCAGAACTTGTCAGAGATTTGGGATGCATGGCTAGGCTTAAAAAGGCCCTTGTGGTCATTAGCCTAGTAAACACTTATGAACCTATGAATCTATGAACCTATAAAGTTTTTTTTTTAATTTAACAGCAATACTATGTAAAACTCAAGAAGAAGTTATCAGAATAATATCTATAAATCATACTAAGACTTTTAGTGGTTAGGATAGCCTTGAAATGTTGTTACTGAAATACCAAGACTTTTAATGTGTTAATCATATAAGATTATCTTGATGAGTCACTGTATTCCTAACATTGTGTAACACTATGTGATGTTGAATTTCTTCCTTTCTGTGTATATATTGCAAATGTTAAAATAATAAAAATTTTCTTTAAAAAATTGCCAGTGGGCCCAAAGGACAGACTGGTTTTCTGCCAGGTACGTTACCGGTGTGCCAATACACAATTTTAAAATCTCAGCAGAGTCTAAAGTATCCACAGGTAAGTTTTACTAAAACTTTTTTCACTAGTTCTGATTGCACGTAAGAGGGTAAAGTGTATGCATCTGTGAAATTGGATGTCTGTGTAATCACCCATACTAACAGATTTAGCTATAATTGTCTGATAGTGGGGAATTATCAAAATATACAACGACAGATTATACTTATCACAAGGTCTATGTTTCATTGTCAGAAGGACAGAGTATCCTTCTCAAGAATGCGACCGGGTTCAATCGACTATAATAAAAAAGAACACAGAGTATTGTTTCGTTGGGAATGTGAGTGACCCTAATTATACTCGTGCATCTATCATTTTGGTATGAGAGTGGGTTTTTATAATGGACTCCAGTAAAAGTGGTTTAAATGAGCCAGAGTTTGGCACTACAGGTAGGACTTTGTTTAATAGGTATGGAAGAGGCAGCTGTAATTATTTGGTAAAATAGTCTGACCTAACAAGAAAAGATACTGTTAACAGTTTCTGAAAAGAGGTACTTTTAATAAGAACATTTTTAGAAAATCAAAACAAACTAAAACAAAAGGGTAATAAAGTACTAATTTCTTGTAAGTTAGCTTTGGCAAGAAGAATCAAACAATAAGGAAAAGGAATCTGTAGTTAAACGTTTAAAATAAATAAAACTAAGGCAGTTAAAGTCACAGCTGCAGATAGCTAACAGAACATAAATACATTACAAAAATGTGCAGATGAGAAGTCCCATTCCTGGAGTATGTATCCATTAAGGCAAGTACTGAAATTATCAGTCACAAGCCAGAATCTTCAAGTGATGATTCGCCCCCTGTTACCTTCTGCACCCCTTCCAATTTATGACCCAACTATGCCTTGAGAAACTGAGTGTTGCCCCACTCCAGGAGGGCAGGGAGAGGTGAGTTTTGAAACAACTACCACTTCCCCTGATACAGCTCAAGTTCCTTTCAGCTCTTCCAGTCACACCTCTGGTTTGGGTTATAACACTAGACTCCATCAGCAATAGCATTCAATCCCCACTGTAATACCTTCAGACCAATGCTAATGCACATAGCTAATAAGGGAAACTGTTGTAATATAATATAAACATAAATATGGAACAAATTCTAAATGTGTGGGGAAATTAAAATGATTTCCTAATGAGTTCATTAGCAAAAAACTAGCACGTTGGGAAAGATTAAGCACATTATTCCCCGATTTTTAAATTTTATAAATGGGGAGGAATATCAGTGGGCCTCCACTGCTAGGCAACCTGCAGGAGTAGAGACAGATGCTGACTCTTGTACTGATTCTGAAATACCTTCCACACAAATACACTCCTTGAGAGAAGCAACAAACCCTGCAGCAGCTACAGATAGTGAAGCTGATCCTACTGCAAGAGTAGTAGGCCCACGGACTGCACTGAATTTCCAAATGATTTAGATTCTCTCCTACCCATATAAACACATTCAGCAAAATATGCAAAAATCTTAGAAGGATATGTACAATTCCAAAATCCTAACTTCAAAGACCTGGGAGCAGTATTAAAAGCCTCCATACTACCTGACATTTTCAGAAAAATTAACATAAGTGACAACATTCCAAAAGGTAGAGATGATGGATTTCTAGCTGCTAGAAATAAACTCTTAAAAAGCCATTATCACAGTGTTTCCATCTACCTCTAATTTGGCAAAAATAAAAGCAGCTATGCAAAAAGAGAATGAATCGATTGATGTGCATTTTCAGAACATGATAGGGGTCACTTATCAGTTTATCATATGCAATGCTAACCAGACACCTCTTCGTTGAACTCTATTAAGCAAAATCTTATTATGTCGACCAATCATTTCAGCAAAGTTTTTTCCAGGGGGAAAAAAACACTGGGCCATCATCAAGGATTTGCCCTTTTCCCCACTGTACCATGATCTCAGAGTTTGTTTACTTAGTTAGGGGGTGTGGGGGGGGGGTACGGCCCTCCACCAGGGTGGGCTTTAAAAGTAGTGCCATTTTTGTTGTGGTTGATGGGTTGACCAACTGTTTTTTTTCCCCTGGGGAAAACTTACTTGAAATGATCAATCGACAGAATACGATTTCACTTAATAGAATTCAAGGAAGAGGTGTTCAGTAAGCAGTGCATTCAATAAAGTGATATAGACCCCATGATAGATGCATTTGAAGCCTTTTCAGGGTATCCAGAAATGGATGGTGCAGTAGTCAGTGAGTTGTCAGCAGCTTTTGCACAGAGTTTGTTACCAGCAGTACAAGATTAGATTAAAAAAGGTTTATTTGAATTAACCAAGCTTAGGCATCTATGAAATTATAAATCAGGCATAATATGTAACAGATAAAATATTTACGGAGAAAAAGAAGTAAAAGAAAAAGTTAGTAAATATTTGGTTTGATCAGTTCAACACTGACTTCCGGGAGCAGGGGGATCACTGGAGAAGAGTTAGATTACAATTCTTTCAGCAACCCTAGGACAATATCAGAAAAATTATTATCCCCCAATTCACGACCATCACAGCAAGGTGCACCATGTTTAAATGCTTGCTGTAACTGAGGTCAAACTGGGCACTGGAAAAATAAATGTTCATTAGCTAGACAGTAAGCAAATTGGCCAAACGCTCACATACCAAAGCAGCATGAAAGAAACTTTCCTGTATGCAACATTGCCTGGCAGCCATCTGAGTGTCAGCAAACTCATTAGGACGTCCGCGACCAGGAGCTACAGTGATTTCCATTGGTACTAACTCATGGCGACCAGGAGCTACAGTGATTTCCATTGGTACTAACTCATCGCGACCAGGAGCTACAGTGATTTCCATTGGTACTAACTCATGGTGACCAGGAGCTACAGTGATTTCCATTGGTACTAACTCATGGCGACCAGGAGCTACAGTGATTTCCATTGGTACTAACTCATGGTGACCAGGAGCTACAGTGATTTCCATTGGCACTAACTCATCTCGACCAGGAGCTACAGTGATTTCCATTGGTACTAACTCATGGCGACCAGGAGCTACAGTGATTTCCATTGGCACTAACTCATCCCGACCAGGAGCTACAGTGATTTCCATTGGTACTAACTCATGGCGACCAGGAGCTACAGTGATTTCCATTGGTACTAACTCATCTCGACCAGGAGCTACAGTGATTTCCATTGGTACTAACTCATCGTGACCAGGAACTACAGTGATTTCCATTGGTACTAACTCATCGTGACCAGGAGCTACAGTGATTTCCATTGGTACTAACTCATTGCGACCAGGAGCTACAGTGATTTCCATTGGTACTAACTCATGGCGACCAGGAGTTACAGTGATTTCCATTGGTACTAACTCATGGCGACCAGGAGCTACAGTGATTTCCATTGGTACTAACTCATGGCGACCAGGAGCTACAGTGATTTCCATTGGTACTAACTCATGGCGACCAGGAGCTACAGTGATTTCCATTGGTACTAACTCGTCGCGAGCAGGAGCTGCAGTGATTTCCATTAGTACTAACTCATGGCGACCAGGAGCTACAGTGATTTCCATTGGTACTAACTCATGATGACCAGGAGCTACAGTGATTTCCATTGGTACTAACCCATGGCGACCAGGAGCTACAGTGATTTCCATTGGTACTAACTCATGGCGACCAGGAGCTACCGTGATTTCCATTGGTACTAACTCATCTCGACCAGGAGCTACAGTGATTTCCATTGGTACTAACTCATCGTGACCAGGAGCTACAGTGATTTCCATTGGTACTAACTCATGGCGACCAGGAGCTACAGTGATTTCCATTGGTACTAACTCATCGCGACCAGGAGCTACAGTGATTTCCACTGGTACTAACTCATCGCGACCAGGAGCTACAGTGATTTCCATTGCTACTAACTCATAGCGACCAGGAGCTACAGTGATTTCCATTGGTACTAACTCATGGTGACCAGGAGCTACAGTGACTTCCATTGGTACTAACTCATGGCGTCCAGGAGCTACAGTGATTTCCATTGGTACTAACTCGTCGCGAGCAGGAGCTGCAGTGATTTCCATTGGTACTAACTCATGGCGACCAGGAGTTACAGTGATTTCCATTGGTACTAACTCATGGTGACCAGGAGCTACAGTGATTTCCATTGGTACTAACTCATGGCGACCAGGAGCTACAGTGATTTCCATTGGTACTAACTCATGGCGACCAGGAGCTACCATGATTTCCATTGGTACTAACTCATCTCGACCAGGAGCTACAGTGATTTCCATTGGTACTAACTCATCGTGACCAGGAGCTACAGTGATTTCCATTGGTACTAACTCATCATGACCAGGAGCTACAGTGATTTCCATTGGTACTAACTCATCATGACCAGGAGCTACAGTGATTTCCATTGGTACTAACTCATCGCGACCAGGAGCTACAGTGATTTCCATTGCTACTAACTCATGGCGACCAGGAGCTACAGTGATTTCCATTGGTACTAACTCATGGCGACCAGGAGCTACAGTGATTTCCATTGGTACTAACTCATGGCGACCAGGAGCTACAGTGATTTCCATTGGTACTAACTCATCGCGAGCAGGAGCTGCAGTGATTTCCATTGGTACTAACTGATGGCGACCAGGAGCTACAGTGATTTCCATTGGTATTAACTCATGATGACCAGGAGCTACAGTGATTTCCATTGGTACTAACTCATTGCGACCAGGAGCTACAGTGATTTCCATTGGTACTAACTCATTGTGACCAGGAGCTACATTGATTTCCACTGGTACTAACTCATCATGACCAGGAGCTACAGTGATTTCCATTGGTACTAACTCATGGCGACCAGGAGCTACAGTGATTTCCATTAGTACTAACTCATCGTGACCAGGAGCTACAGTGATTTTCATTGGTACTAACTCATCATGACCAGCAGTTACAGTGATTTCCATTGGTACAAACTCATCGCAACCAGGAGCTACAGTGATTTCCATTGGTACTAACTCATCGCGACCAGGAGCTACAGTGATTTCCATTGGTACTAACTTTTCGCGACCAGCAGCTACAGTGATTTCCATTGGTACTAACTCATCGCAACCAGGAGCTACAGTGATTTCCATTGGTACTAACTGATCGTGACCAGGAGCTACAGTGATTTCCATTGGTACTAACTCATCGCGACCAGGAGCTACAGTGATTTCCATTGGTACTAACTCATCGCGACCAGGAGCTACAGTGATTTCCACTGGTACTAACTCATCGCGAGCAGGAGCTACAGTCATTTCCATTGGTACTAACTCATGGCGACCAGGAGCTACAGTGATTTCCATTGGTAATAACTCATGGTGACCAGGAACTACAGTGATTTCCATTGGTAATAACTCATGGCGACTAGGAGCTACAGTGATTTCCATTGGTACTAACTCATCGCGGCCAGGAGCTACAGTGATTTCCATTGGTACTAACTCATTGCGACCAGGAGCTACAGTGATTTCCATTGGTAATAACTCATCGTGACCAGGAGCTACAGTGATTTCCATTGGTACTAACTCATCGTGACCAGGAGCTAAAGTGATTTCCATTGGTACTAACTCATTGCGACCAGGAGCTACAGTGATTTCCATTGCTACTAACTCATGGTGACCAGGAGCTACAGTGATTTCCATTGGTACTAACTCATGGTGACCAGGAGCTACAGTGATTCCCATTGGTACTAACTCATGACGACCAGGAGCTACAGTGATTTCCATTGGTACTAACTCATCGTGAGCAGGAGCTGCAGTGATTTCCATTGGTACTAACTGATGGCGACCAGGAGCTACAGTGATTTCCATTGGTACTAACTCATGATGACCAGGAGCTACAGTGATTTCCATTGGTACTAACTCATCGCGACCAGGAGCTACAGTGATTTCCATTGGTACTAACTCATCGTGACCAGGAGCTACAGTGATTTCCATTGGTACTAACTCATCGCGACCAGGAGCTACAGTGATTTCCATTGGTACTAACTCATTGTGACCAGGAGCTACAGTGACTTCCATTGGTACTAACTCATCGCGACCAGGAGCTACAGTGATTTCCATTGGTACTAACTGATCGTGACCAGCAGCTACAGTGATTTCCATTGGTACTAACTCATGGCGACCAGAAGCTACAGTGATTTCCATTGGTACTAACTCATTGCGACCAGGAGCTACAGTGATTTCCATTGGTACTAACTCATCACGACCAGCAGCTACAGTGATTTCCATTGGTACTAACTCATTGCGACCAGGAGGTACAGTGATTTCCATTAGTAATAACTCATCGCAACCAGCAGCTACAGTGATTTCCATTGGTACTAACTCATGGTGACCAGGAGCTACAGTGATTTCCATTGGTACTAACTCATCGCGATCAGGAGCTACAATGATTTCCATTGGTACTAACTCATCGTAACCAGGAGCTACATTGATTTTGATTGGTACTAACTCATCGAGACCAGGAGCTACAGTGATTTCCATTGGTACTAACTCATCGCGACCAGCAGCTGCAGTGATTTCCATTGATACTAACTCATCGCAACCAGGAGCTACAGTGATTTCCATTGGTACTAACTCATTGCGACCAGGAGCTACAGTGATTTCCATTGGTACTAACTCATCGTGACCAGGAGCTACAGTGATTTCCACTGGTACTAACTCATCCCGACCAGGAACTACAGTGATTTCCATTGGTACTAACTCATGGCGACCAGGAGCTACAGTGATTTCCATTAGTACTAACTCATCGTGACCAGGAGCTACAGTGATTTTCATTGGTACTAACTCATCACGACCAGCAGTTACAGTGATTTCCATTGGTACAAACTCATTGCAACCAGGAGCTGCAGTGATTTCCATTGGTACTAACTCATCGTGACCAGGAGCTACAGTGATTTCCATTGGTACTAACTCATCGCAACCAGGAGCTACAGTAATTTCCATTGGTACTAACTGATCGTGACCAGGAGCTACAGTGATTTCCATTGGTACTAACTCATCGCGACCAGGAGCTACAGTGATTTCCATTGGTACTAACTCATCGTGACCAGGAGCTACAGTGATTTCCACTGGTACTAACTCATCGCGAGCAGGAGCTACAGTGATTTCCATTGGTACTAACTCATCGCGACCAGGAGCTACAGTGATTTCCATTGGTAATAACTCATGGCGACCAGGAACTACAGTGATTTCCATTGGTAATAACTCATGGCGACTAGGAGCTACAGTGATTTCCATTGGTACTAACTCATTGCGACCAGGAGCTACAGTGATTTCCATTGGTACTAACTCATCACGACCAGCAGCTACAGTGATTTCCATTGGTACTAACTCATCGCGACCAGGAGGTACAGTGATTTCCATTAGTAATAACTCATCGCAACCAGCAGCTACAGTGATTTCCATTGGTACTAACTCATGGTGACCAGGAGCTACAGTGATTTCCATTGGTACTAACTCATCGCGATCAGGAGCTACAATGATTTCCATTGGTACTAACTCATCGTAACCAGGAGCTACATTGATTTTGATTGGTACTAACTCATCGAGACCAGGAGCTACAGTGATTTCCATTGGTACTAACTCATCGCGACCAGCAGCTGCAGTGATTTCCATTGATACTAACTCATCGCAACCAGGAGCTACAGTGATTTCCATTGGTACTAACTCATTGCGACCAGGAGCTACAGTGATTTCCATTGGTACTAACTCATTGTGACCAGGAGCTACAGTGATTTCCACTGGTACTAACTCATCACGACCAGGAACTACAGTGATTTCCATTGGTACTAACTCATGGCGACCAGGAGCTACAGTGATTTCCATTAGTACTAACTCATCGTGACCAGGAGCTACAGTGATTTTCATTGGTACTAACTCATCACGACCAGCAGTTACAGTGATGTCCATTGGTACAAACTCATTGCAACCAGGAGCTGCAGTGATTTCCATTGGTACTAACTCATCGTGACCAGGAGCTACAGTGATTTCCATTGGTACTAACTCATCGCAACCAGGAGCTACAGTAATTTCCATTGGTACTAACTGATCGTGACCAGGAGCTACAGTGATTTCCATTGGTACTAACTCATCGCGACCAGGAGCTACAGTGATTTCCATTGGTACTAACTCATCGCGACCAGGAGCTACAGTGATTTCCACTGGTACTAACTCATCGCGAGCAGGAGCTACAGTGATTTCCATTGGTACTAACTCATCGCGACCAGGAGCTACAGTGATTTCCATTGGTAATAACTCATGGCGACCAGGAACTACAGTGATTTCCATTGGTAATAACTCATGGCGACTAGGAGCTACAGTGATTTCCATTGGTACTAACTCATCGTGACCAGGAGCTACAATGATTTCCATTGGTACTAACTCATTGCGACCAGGAGCTACAGTGATTTCCATTGGTAATAACTCATCGTGACCAGGAGCTACAGTGATTTCCGTTGGTACTAACTCATCGTGACCAGGAGCTACAGTGATTTCCATTGGTACTAACTCATCATGACCAGCAGCTACAGTGATTTCCATTGGTACTAACTCATGGCGACCAGGAGCTACAGTGATTTCCATTGGTACTAACTCATTGCGACCAGGAGCTACAGTGATTTCCATTAGTAATAACTCATCGCAACCAGCAGCTACAGTGATTTCCATTGGTACTAACTCATGGCGACCAAGAGCTACAGTGATTTCCATTGGTACTAACTCATCGCGATCAGGAGCTACAATGATTTCCATTGGTACTAACTCATCGCGACCAGGAGCTACAGTGATTTTGATTGGTACTAACTCATAGAGACCAGGAGCTACAGTGATTTCCATTGGTACTAACTCATCGCAACCAGCAGCTGCAGTGATTTCCATTGATACTAACTCATCGCAACCAGGAGCTACAGTGATTTCCATTGGTACTAACTCATTGTGACCAGGAGCTACAGTGATTTCCATTGGTACTAACTCATCGCGACCAGGAGCTACAGTGATTTCCATTGGTACTATCTCATGGCGACCAGGAGCTACAGTGATTTCCATTGGTACTAAGTCATCGTGACCAGGAGCTACAGTGATTTTTATTGGTACTAACTCATCGCGACCAGCAGCTACAGTGATTTCCATTGGTATAAACTCATCGCAACCAGGAGCTACAGTGATTTCCATTGGTACTAACTCATCGCGACCAGGAGCTACAGTGATTTCCATTGGTACTAACTCATCGCGTCCAGGAGCTACAGTGATTTCCATTGGTACTAACACATCGCGACCAGGAGCTACAGTGATTTCCACTGGTACTAACTCATCGCGACCAGGAGCTACAGTGATTTCCATTGGTACTAACTCATCGTAACCAGGAGCTACAGTGATTTCCATTGGTACTAACTCATCGCTACCGGGAGCTACAGTGATTTCCATTGGTACTAACTCATCATGACCAGGAGCTACAGTGATTTCCATTGGTACTAACTCATCGTGACCAGGAGCTACAGTGATTTCCATTGGTACTAACTCATCATGACCAGGAGCTACAGTGATTTCCATTGGTACTAACTCATCGCGACCAGGAGCTACAGTGATTTCCATTGGTACTAACTCATCGCGACCAGGAGCTACAGTGATTTCCATTGGTGCTAACTCATCGCGACCAGGAGCTACAGTGATTTCCATTGGTACTAACTCATCGTGACCAGGAGCTACAGTGATTTCCACTGGTACTAACTCATCGCGACCAGGAGCTACAGTGATTTCTATTGGTACTAACTCATCAAGATTGTCATTTTTTTCAATGTTACAGTGGAAAATATATCCACCCCATTTCTTGTAGATAAAACAGCTACTAGATCTATAATTACTTTGCCAAATGCCAAACATCTTCCACTTTCTAAACATACAACTCAGGATGTAGGAATGTCTGGAGTTAATTTAGATTTTCCAGAAACTAAACCTGTTCCTATTCAAATTGGTCTGCTAGAAGATCATCATGCTTTTATTGTAAAAAATTTGTTCCTTTAAATCTGTTAGGTAGAAATTGATTTTGCCTTCATGTATTGCTGCAATCCAAACTGCACCACATCCCTACTACATTAAACGGCTGTGAGGTTTTCATGGGATTAGCAGGTTACTGTCAGAAATGGAATTCTAAATATGCAGAAGTGGTAAAATGTTTGTTAGAATTATTAAAGAAAGACACCCCTGAAGTTTTACCCTGACAGGATTATCATGAGCAAACTTTCATACAATGGAAAATATTACCTTTAAATCCTCCTGCACTTGGGTTACCAAACTATTCTAAAATATTTTTTTTCTGTTTTGTAGTGAAAGAAATAAAGTATCATTAGGAATGTTAGCACAATGTGCAAATGATGGTTTTAGACCTGTTGCTCATTTCAGTGCAAATCTTGATCCTGTAGCTGCAGCCCTTCACCAGTCCTTGGGCCTGTGGCCACAACTGTGCACATGGTAGATATGGTGGCTGCACTGACCCTCGAGCACGAGACTTGTGTGGCAGTTCCACATTCTGTAGTAGCTCTGTTACTGAAGACTACAACACAGTATTTATTGGAAGCATGGTTATCTAAATATGAATTGTCTTTGTTTAATAATCCTTCTTTACAGATTGTCCGATGTCCACTACTTAACCTTGCTTTTTGAATCCCTACAGTGGATGAAGGAGAATCCCATGATTGCGTAGTAATTACTAACACTGTGCTTCCTTCTAGATTGCATTTGAAATTCAGTCCCTTTCAAAATCCAGATTGAATTCTTTTTGTAGATGACTCCTGTATTCAGAGATAATGTTGACTTACTAGCAGCCTTTTCCATTTTGCAAGAAAGAGAATTTTATTAACTGGGCAATTAAATGCAAATGTGTTTGCGTCAATACTTGAGCTTGCAGCTATAAATAACACATGGAAAAGTGACAAAGATCAGTCTGTAACTATTTTCACAGACTCTCATTATTGCTACGGTGTAGTTCGTGACTTTGGTACACTTTGGAAAGACAGAGAGGTTATTTAATATCAGCATGGACAGTTATTAAAATGTTTTTTAATGAACTGTTAGATACTTTATTATTAGCAAGGGTGGTCTCAGTAGTGAAATGTGCCACACGAGACTGGTGATTCCTTTGTTACTAAAGGTAACACTTTTGCTAATACGACAGCAAGACAGGCTAGCCTGTTCAGGTTATGTTTTTGTAGCAACTGAATGAAAATAACTTTTCTTTACAAAACCAGACAGAGGACTCTGAGAGAAGGATGTAGATAAGCCATGGCTGCAGATGCTCTCTGGACCTTTAGTGGGGCTATCCTGACAGTGGTCTAGTAGCCCCACTAAATTTCCTAAATTGACTGGTAAAAATCTACCACCTGCCCTTTCATTTGAGTAAAAATGCATTAATAAAACAAATTTCCACTCATTGGTATATATTGCATCTCTCAGAAGTCCCTCATCATTTTTTTAAAAACTCATGTAATCAGCTTACAACATAATGTATCTAAATCAGTAGCCGCACCTATTCAGTCATTGAAAAAGCCTTTGGGACTCTTTTGCTCCCTTCAGTGGGATTTTAATGCACTTCTTCAAGTGCAGAAATTTCATTACGTATTGGTAGACGGTGATAGTTTTTTTCCGGATGGGCAGAAGCATCACCGTTGTTAAGAATGATGAACACATAGTAGCAAAGAAATTAGGAAACTAACTTATTCCCAGATTTGGTTTTCTCAGTCAAATCCAGTCTGACCAGGGCTCCCATTTTACTAGTTAGTAATACGCATCTATATCAGAACAGCGAACTGTCAAACTATAAAGTTCAAAAGCCAAAAATGTCGAAGTCATGGATCAGCAAAATTTTTCCCCCAGGGAAAAAATTTGCTGATCCAAAAAAAAATATATAAACAAAATAAAGTGGGGGTCTTTGCCTCCCACACCCCCTGATGTGGGGGCTTTGCCCCCTTCACCCCCCAACTTAAATATACCAACTCCGAGATCGCACCACAGTGGAGAAAACAGTGAAGTCCTGAGAACAGCCCAGCGATTTTTTTCCCTGGGAAAAAAAAAATTGTTGTTCCGTGACTTCGACATTCTCTGCTTTCGAACTTTCAGAACTTCAGAACTTCATATTACATTTAGCCTTATTTTTCTCATTTGAACTGTTAAAGCACATGGTTGGCATCTCAAAAATGGAACACTTTTTGTCAGAAATAGTGCTTGCAATTTCACCTGGAGAATCTGTGATGGGGCTGTGCATGGCAGTATTGCATGAATATTATTACATTTGTGGAAATCAAGCTTACCCCTGGTTACATACAGACTGGTTTGGTGGTCGTTGTTATGTAGGTCATGTTATTCCAGCCATTCAACATGCAGCCGCTTTACCAGAAGGTCAAGATCCATAATGCTCATTGCAAGAGAGACATTAAATACATTCCTAACCCAGTTGGTAAAATACATGCCTCCTGGGAATATTATAATGTTGTTCAAAAAACTGCTTTTAAAAGGCTGGCTCACATGAATCTTGGTGATGGAATCATTTATGTAGCAGGGATTGTACTTGTTTATGGAGCAGTAAAGTCCATCTAGGAACTTAGAAAGTTGTCTAATCTCCAGGAAATATTAAGTAATTCTACTTTTGAGTCTATTACAGTAAACACTCAGTTAACTAGCACCCATGGGAATTGGTAGATGCCAGATAACTGTAGTTTCTGGTTGCCTGCGTCACTATTAAAATAGGCCTGACTAATACTGTACCGTATACTATTTGTTTGGTTTGACTTGTTCTCTGGTTGGGCAGAGAATTAATTTAGTCCTGTCTTCCTTTTTAAATCTCTAAAACTCTAAAACCCTAAGGTATGTTTCTACGGGCAGAAAATAGAAAGTGCAACACATGAAAATTGTACTGTATTTGTTAGATATTTTTTTGCCGGTTGCATGAGTGACAGTTAACTGAGAGTTTATTGTAATTTGAAAACTCATGAATTGACTGCAGTGTGCAGTGTGGTGCTACAGAATCTCATTACACTTGAATTTACATCATACCTTTCAACTGTCCAGCTTTTTGCAGAATGTTCAGATTTTTGATTTATATTTTTGGTCTGTTCCCCATAAACTTTGTGGTTTTCTGGCACATCGCTGAAGATCAAAGTCAGTAAATAATGACAAAAACTTGAGTTTCAGACTTCATAACCATATAAGACCAATATTTAAAATCTGTCCCTATTTTCAAGGATTTGTCCCCCCTATTATTTTAAGCTTTGTCCAGAATTCTTGCTCTAAGAAGCTATAAAGTGTGCTTTACCCTCAAGTCTACAGGGAAAACAGAGGTAATCCACAAAGCTCGAGTCAGGTCTGGTATCCTACCTGTGCCTCACAGGTTGACAGGACTAGCAAGAAAAAGAGTACAAAGGATTAGTCCAGACAAAATCGTTTTGGCTAGCAGATCTAGGAGACTCTGTCTTTGATACCCTCCCTGTGGGAGGAATAAAGACACCTTGTTTCAAGTAGTTTATTCAGTTAAGTAGGTAGATGGATGAGGGCTCGTGTTCTAATCTTTAGCTTCGCCTACTCCTCTCCGTCCTACTAGAGCCATAAACTGTTTTTTTTTTTTTATCCAAGCAGCATGGAAACTGTTACTGTTGCACGGAGTCATTTGGCAGTCACTAGGCGCTCATACGTGAATAGACTTGACAGCATTAATTACCAAATGAGTAGGTCATTTCATCCCAGCAGTTTAACATTCTTAACAGCTTAAAAAAAATGGCTAACTTGAGCAAAGTGTTTTGTGACACAAAAAATGACCTGTGGGAGCTTACTTTGGAAATATGAAACAATACTTAACATTCAGAGTCACTGTAAAAAATCAGGAAATGGTACTTTTTTCTGAGTTTGAGTGAGCAATGACAATGGACAGTATTCCCATTCTAAATTAATGAAAAGAACAGGTTAAAATCAAAAGAACTGCAAAAAACTACATCTTAAAGTAACACAAAGTGCATTTCTGGAAACAGAAACTTAAGATGAAAAGCAAACTAGCAGCAATATGGCAGTCCTGATGAGCCTGTTTTCAGGAGAGGAAATTGTGAAATACTAATTACTTAGAGTGATGCAAGGTCATCCATACCACATAAAAGATTAATATTTTTTTCTTTCATCTTTTCTGGATCATAGCTGCTGTTTAAGTAACAGACAAACCAAATTGCAGCAGTAGTTACAAAGAAATCTGTTAATAAAATCAGCGATGAACCATCTTACACGTTATATCCTATATCCGCCATAGTGGACATCACAGCGTAGTTCATTTTCTCAAAAGCTGCTCTAAATAATTACAAAGGAAAATTAGCAATAGAAAATAAAAACAAACAGGATCCATATAAATGCTAGGTCACAGGCAAAAACGTAGCATCAACCACTATCAACAATGTTCCACAAGTAGGGCGGAACACATTTTCCATGGTTTATGTAATTCGATAGGAAGACATTGTACTGGCATGCACTGTTTTATATTGCTGGAAAACATATAACCAGTTGATGAAGGGGACCAGATGAGCTGTCTCCAACAGTTCTCAGACACATGGCCAGTTATGTGGCAGACCATCTGATACTAATCCTCACCAGAAAACTATCTAATGCAGAAGTGCAGACGATTGTAAGACAACGCCTGTAGTAACCTTGAATAAGGGGTCATCATCATCAGCAGCGGCAGCCCCTTTCTTCCTATTTTTCTACAAAGGTTTGCGGCGTTGCATCAGCTGTTGCCACCTCCATTGATTAAGTGCCACTCTCCTACCTTTTGTGAGAACAATGCCTGAATAAAGGCGAGTGGAGCTGAGAAAGATCAAGAGAAATGCACACCTTTTAGCGTAGTAACAGTGCATGTCTAGGCAATAACCAGGTCAGCAACCAAGATGGTTTCACTGACAGAAGGAGCCCTTAGTCAGACTTGAGCCAGTTTATGACAGGGTTACAGGGAAATTTGAAAAGAGAGTACCTGTAAATGCAATCTCTTAATCTCTGTGGAGTTCAGCAAGGCCTCTGACTGCATCCCACACAGGAGGTTGACAGGAGAACTGGAGAGGGTGGAATGTCACCAAAACTGAGGAACTGAATATCTAAATGGTTGAATGGTAGGACACCAAAGTTTGTGGTGAGTATGATGATATCAGACATTATGTAAGTGACTAGTGGAGTACTACCGGGGGGATGTACTGGTCCAGTACTTTTTATTGTTTTTGTTATGAGCATGCACAGTGATGTAGCAGGTTAACATGTGATTCAGTTCTCTGCTGCAGTGCCTTCTGCGTGGAGTCTGCATGTCCTTCCCTGCATTTGCATGGATTTCCTCTGGGTGAATCGGTTTCCTCCCACATTCCAAACACATGCATCTGGTGCATTTCTTCCTGGGCCTCTGTTGAAAATAGGCTCTGTCCTAGCCAGACTTTCCCAATCAAAAAATGTTAAATAAATGAAATAAATCAAATAAAAATTAAATACTAAAGGACAAAAGAGCAGGATCAGTTTATTTGTTGATGACACAAAAACAGATGCAACAATGGAAGTGCACTGGGAAAGAGTTAGCTGAAGTTCACTACCAAAACTCAAAATATTACACTTGGATCAAAACAGCAGATGGACAGACAGATTCCAGAAAGAAAGAGGGAATGTTTAAAGTCTACAGAGGCAAGGTCATACCACACTTTAAACACTGCTTGCAGTATTTGAGATCAAATAACAAAAAGGTCGTAGGAAAGTTATAATTAATATTCATGGGATGGAGATTCATATGATAGAGTGACATCAATATGACCTGAGATGGAACTCAGTACAGTTTCTCTTGATAACCATTTGAAATGTCAGGACCTGCATGAATGAGTCCCAAAATACAGTCAGTGAAAGGCTGAGAAATGGACTTCAATATACCAAGTCCAAGATGGACATTTCTTAAAATATTCCCTTTTTTCCGAGGTATGGAAATCTAAGATTTGGTATATATATATATATATATATATATATATATATATATATATATATGTGAGTGTGTGTGTGTGTGTGTGTGTGTGTGTGTGTGTGTGTGTATGTGTGTGTGAGTGTGAGTGTGTGTGTGTGTGTGTGTGTGTGTGTGTGTGTGTGTGTGTGTGTGTGTGTGTGTGTGTGTGTGTGTGTGTGTATCAGTTTGGGGGTATGGAGGCTTCCTCTCACAACAGGACACAGGGTGGGCTTACCCCTGCAAAAATCAAGTTTAAAGCTCAAGAGCAATATTCTCCTACAGTCCTGGTCTCTTTTTTTTTGTTTTGTTTTGTTTTGTTCTGTTGGCACTGGGTGATACAAGTGCTGACCCCTTTCAATATGGAGTCCTTTTCTTACTTGAAACCAGAAAAGACCATGTAGAATATATTATTTGTGTAGCGTCATGTCAGGGAGATGTGAAGGGGTTATCCTGAACAGGAAGAACAGAGAAAGAGAATGAGTGAGCAGAGGTAGCCATACCTCTTAACATCATCACCCAGGAATTCTGAGCAAAGCCACAAATAGTGGGGGGACAAAGGCTCAAAAATAGCGACAATTTTTTTTTTAATATTGTTCTTATCAACTTAGAAGGTTGGTGCAATAACAGGCTTTGCATTAACATCCATTCTCTGAAGGGTATGAGGTCAGAAACTAAAATGTCTGTCATTATCTAGTGACTTCAGACTTCGATGATTTGCCAGAAAAGCACAAATTTTATGAGGAACAGTCCAAAAATGTTAAGGTAAAAGTTTGGGCATCCTGTAAAAATCTGGACAGATGAGAGGTATAGAGACAGCAGAGTGTAAGAATTAACTACTGCTTAAATCTCCGAAAGTACTTCACAGAAAAGGTTGTGGGCCCATGGAAAGGACTTCTTGAATTGTTGCTGTTGCTGGTGGTTGAATCAGGAAAAGCATTCAAGAGGCACATTAACAGACGATAGCCTTTTTATTTCCTTCCAAATATATATATATATATATAAATATATGTATATATATATATATATATATATATATATATATATATATATATATATAAAATATAAAATCAGGCAGACCTGAGACCACAAACCGCCGTTTATGTAGTAACTGTAAAATCCTTCTCTTCATCCAGCTTAGACTCAATCAAAATACCACCAAAAGTGAGCACATTGGCTAGCAGGAAACAGATGCACACACACACACACACACACACACACACACACACACACACACACACACACACACACACACACGCACATGCACACACGCACATGCGCACATGCATGCACAAACACCCACAAATACACACACCCACATGCACACACACGAGCGCGCGCACACATGCACACACATGCACACACGTGCACAAACACCCACAAATACAAACACACACACACACACTCACACACTCATACGTGCACACACACACACACACACCCACATAGTACTCTATACTTTGTACAGAGATTTTCCAATATAAGATCAGTCCCTATCAGTAGGAAGATCACATAACATTTATGACATCATCTAAGTTGTGATATAATTTGCTGTGAGATAGTAACAAATGACAGCCTGAGAAACTTAACAACAGCAACAGTTCTTGACAAGTATTAGAAAATGCTAATTTGCTGTGAAACAGTGAACTATTATTGAACCAAGCAAAGGCTTGCTCACTGGCAAACGTAAGAAGGGAAAAACAGACATAATAATATGTAGTTAACTTCAGAACGATGCAAAAGAACATTTGATAACAAGCCAAAATTCAGATGATGGTTTATTATTTCTACAAAAAGGGAGTAAAATGATCTCCATCACAAATCATTTATGATTTATTAATGGCTCAGTAATGCGTAACACATTACAAAGTATGGTAATGTATGTAATTACAAATTGCCTGAAGTAAGCTGCAGTGTGCCAAAAGGTACTCCTACAGATTACCAGGAAGAAAATGTTCATTTTTTTCTTGGTCTTGAAGAATGAGTAAATAGTGAACAGAAAATACAAAAAAGGAAAAACATCAGCTTTTCTAACATAAAGACCAGAATGTTACAAAAGTTAATCAAAAGTCTGGTGGTCTTTTAGGCGCCCTTTGAGGGATCAGTTTCAGGCTTCTACATTCACAGTAGCGTGTCAAGTTCCAAAAGCTCAGGACTTTCTGGGCAGAACTTCACAAATCCTAACCCATTCTAAAACATAAATACCCCTGATTCATTCTGACAGCAAGTAAAACTCAGCGTCATGCATCTCTTCACTTGTGACACTTATACTTTCCTTAAGAGGAGACTGCCTTCTCACAGAAGGAGCTTTTAATCTCTGTAAGCTTCTGTGCGTTTTGCTGAGATGTGATCTGACATTTATAGGGTGTTCCGGAAAGAGAATTTTTTACTGGCAATTATGTTTACAGGCTGCATTTTAATAGTAGAAAACCATGTAAAGAACAGAAATGTGCCTGAATATGTTCAGAAATATTAGAATAAGACTGAATATATTTTTTTTGAGTTATGAATTGTAAAACACTTTTAAGAATCACTCGTCATATGAAATCAATTGCAAAATTCAGGAGAGGTAAACATTAGAGGTGCCTGCAGTTTAACTTAGCGAGTTAATGAAGTAATTGGTAAACAACCTTTGTTCTCCCGACTAACTCCAATTTTCACAGGCTCTACCATTAGAGTGCATTTCAGAGATACTCAGTTGATTGTGCACATATTCTAATTTGCCTCATAAAAGAGGCACTTACATGTTGTGGCTCTTTTTCAGGCTATAAAATCAAAATAAATAATGGAATCAGAAAATTTAAGCAAAAAGTACAGACAAAATTAGATCTTATTTGTCTAGAAGGAAAGGGGTCAATGCAAAATACTGTTTCTTTTTTCTTTAAAGCTTTATCCTACATCAGCCATTATAGGTTCATAGGTTCATGGGTTTATACTAGGCTATCTGCCCTAAGGCATTTATAAGCCTAGCCCAGAGGTTTTGTGGCTTACGCCACCCCTTATGTTAAAAAATACTGTGCCCATTAGTTTGCTGTGCCTCTGTCCAGCAGTGACACAGAGATGATTCCCAGGGTAAACCTACGATCTCCCATCCACAGGTCAAGATTTCTCTTGAACAGAGCCAGCGAGGTGCTCTGCCTCACATGGACCGGGATTTTATTCCACAACATAGGGAGTCTCTGAGTGACAAATCTATCCCTCCAGCATGTCCTATTTATATCCGTGCTAAGGTTTAAGTTGCTTGCTCTAGTGGATCTGGTAGATTTGGATTTTTTGAGGTAGAGCATGTCCATTAATTCCTGGTTGGACATGGCCTTGTATGTCAGGCACATGTCACCTCTGAGCAGACGGTATGCGACTGAATAGAGCTGGAGTTTCTTCAGTCTGGCAGCATATGACAGACATTGGAGTCCCTTTATCCTTTTGGTGAGGAACTTTTGGGGTCTCTCCAATTGCTGCAGGTGTCGGGTGAGATACATCCCGAATGGGGCATTGTACTCGATCATTGGTCTGATAAGTGAAGAGTACAGGGGAACAATGACCTCACTTGATCTGGATGTGAATCCCTTCATGATCAGGTGGGCAATGTAGAAGGTTTTTCTAACCACTTTAGCAATGTGAGTGTCAAAAGAAAGGCCACTGTCAACCTGGGTCCCCAGGTCCCTGATAACCTCTTCTGTGCTTAGTGGATTGCCACCTATATGGTAGCTTGGGGTTACCTTGTTTTTCCCGAAGGGTATGACTATACATTTTTGGCATTTAACTTCAGGCCATGGCTCTGGCACCAGCTATCAGTTTCCGTGAGACCCCACTGAAGGATATCTGTGTCCGATGTACTTTCCACTATGGCTCCCAGTTTGCAGTCATCTACAGACTTTGTCAGCCATAGTCCTCCTATGTTAGCCTGTACTTCTGAGAAGTAGATGCTGAACAACAGGGGGCCAAGGACTGAGCCCTGTGGGACACCACTTGTGACCGACTTGGAGTCTGACATGGCGCCAGCTACTCTAACCCTGTGGGTTCTGTCCTTTAGCCAGTTTGCAACCCATCTTGTGACATACGGGTTTACATTTAAGCTGGTAAGTTTCTCTATAATACCCGAGTGGGATATTGTGTCGAAAGCTTTTACAAGGTCAAGGTAGGCTGTATGGACTGCCTTTCCCTCATCAATGGCCTTGGTGACTGTTTCGAAGAAGTCGACCAAGTTCAAAAGGCATGATCTGCCCTTGACAAAGCCAAACTGGGTCGGGTCCAATGTCTGCAAGTCCCCTATGTCTTTGTTTGTGAGTTCCATTATGATCCTCTCCATAGCTTTGCAGACCAGGCTTGTTAAGCTTATGGGGCGGTAATTACCAGGGTCCGTAGAGGCACCGCCTTTGTGGAGTGGGACCACAGTTGCCGTATGCCACTCCTTGGGCACATACCCTGTGGTAAGGCTAAGATTAAACAGCTGCCTTATGTGCGGGTTTAGTTCCTCATTGAGTTCGTGTAGCACACAGCCGGGGACACCATCTGGTCCCATTGATGCTGTGTTTTTAGCTTTAGAGAGAGCAGCTTTCACCTGTGCATTGGAGATGGCTGGGAGGCTGCACTCCGCTGGGATAGTTATCTCTCCTTTTGGGGGGGAGAGGGGGGTGAAGTTTGCACTGAACCTGTCTGCCAGTATGTTGGCAATGTCTGTGGGTTCAGTAATTTTTGTATAATTTTGGACTAATTCTGAGCATATCTGGGAGTTTCCACCCAGGTTTCTAACATAGCTGAAG
>NC_056746.1:1369723856-1369731356 GCF_019279795.1 Protopterus annectens
CCAAAACTATTGCATAAAATAACAAAAATATTACTTAAAACCATCTATTAACTCCAGCAAAAAACACTGCAACTTAAATTAAGCAGTGATATGCATCCCAACCCAAGCTCCCAAACTCCAATACAAGCTTCTAGCTTAACCATAAACCCCCTCACTCAAAACATGCCATATCTGACTAGCAATACTAACAACCTTTTACTCTTAAATATTAGCCTTACAAGCTTACCAAATAAGATTCATGAATACCATGCCACCCTTGCCTTATACTCTGCTGACATTGTTATACTAACTGAAACATGGCTTAAACCACATATAAAAGACACCAAAATCCTCCCAGATGACTACAGCATTAGAAATGACAGCTAAAATAAGCAAGATGGTAGAATAGCCATCATGTATAGAAACTCATTAAACAGACTACACTTTGACTATGCCCCACCAGACCTTTCTGACTCTAAAGTACTAATTTCTCACTTTGACTTCAACCCCAATAAACACTTAATAATTATTGCAGTGTATGTTCCACCAGATAATAACCAGTCCAAAACTGAAAACCTCCCTAGTTGGATAGCAACTACATTTAACCAAGAAACCATTATCATGGCAGATTTTAACCTGGACTGGAATACCTGCTCTTCCCAAAATACAGCTAACTTTATCAACTTGTATGGGTACACCCAGATGATATATACCCCAGCTAGAGTCAACAAAAACAATAACAAGCAAACTACCCTTGATTGGACCCTGACAGATAAATCCAACCTTTATCAACATGCAGACTACCTTGCAGACAGTCTGAGTGACCATATGCCCACCTAGCTGGTTCAACACCAATCTAGCACTCTAAGAAACATAATTTATAAACAGATATGAAGCAAAATAAACTTCTGTCCCAAGCTATTTACAAACCTACTACAACAATACAACTGGTCTCCTTTAAAACAACACCCACTAGACTCAGTGGTACAACTATTCAATCAAACGTTCCTCAATATTTTAAATAGTCTTGCCCCCTAAGGAAAACACGAGTTAAGGCAAAACAAATTCCATGGCTTTCCGAAGATACCAAGCAACTTCTCAAAAACAGGGATAGAGCTTGGTCCCAGTATCAGGAGACAAAACCCCAAACCTCTCTGCTTACCTATAGACAACTAAGAAACCAGGCAAAAAGTAAAGTCAAAAAAGACAAACAAACATACTATACCTCACTACAACAAAAACACCAAAACAACCCACAGAAACTTTGGGGAAATATAAAACAACTCATTAACCCAGATCAAACTACTACCCCATCACCCATGACCCAAAACTCCTCTGACAGTACTGCATCCCAATTTAACTCACAGTTCATAAACTCAATATCATCTCTTGTAAATGATGGCAACTCACCCCTAATACTACCATTAGGCACCCTCCCAAACCTCAACACATTCACTATCAAAAAAGTTCAAAACAATGCCATAAGACTCCTCCTTAATACAGTAAGGCCTACCACTCTTGCTACTGACCAGCTACCCAGTAAATTTCTCAGAATAGCAGCTGATGCAATCGCATACCCCATCTCCCTTCTAATTAATTGATCTATAATTGAACAATTCATACCTAAACTGTGGGAAATATCACATATCATACCTCTGCATAAAGGGTGCCCCTCAACAGAGTTATCTAACTACTGTCACATAGCCATTCTACACCCATTAGCAAAAACCCTGGAAAAATGCATTCATAACAAACTCCTAGACCACCTATTAAGGAACAACATTCTTTCAAACTCACAACACGGTTTCAAACCAAAGCATAGCACCACAACAGACTTAATTTGCTTCGCCAACACAAAACAATGGCATCATAGTCTCATCCATTTTCCTCAACATGTCAAAAGCCTTTGACACTGTATCACATCAAAAACTGCTAAATGAACTAGGTTCCATAAACCTCTCCCAAACAGCATCAGCCTGGTTCCACAGCTACCTAACTCACCACCAGCAAGCACTTAAGTGAGAAAATGTACTCTCTCCCCTTCTGCCTGTCTCAGTGGATGTCCCTCAGGGGTCAGTCCTCGCTCCACTACTTTTCTCCATATTCACTTATAAACTATCCACTGCTACTAACAATGCTATCATTATTCAATACACTGACGACTCCTGACTTATATGCTCAGCCCCAACTCTTCCCAAACTTCTAGAAATAACACAAAAATCATTCTTTGACATAAAAAAATACTTGTCTATTCTACTTAACCCAAACAAAACTAAACTGATGATATTTATTAAAGGCAAATTGTAAGGTATTCAATCCCCCTTCAGTATCTTTTCATCTAACAGTACCAAAATAGAACCAGTAGAACACGCAAAACTTTTTGGGTAACAATCAATAGCTCACTAAAATTCGATAAACATTTGGCTTTAACCATTAAAAAGGTGCATATTAATCTTGGAACTCTCTATAGAGAAAAATCTTTTCTCACCAATTTCACCAGACAGATGATAGCCAGAACACAACTCCTGTCCACCCTGCTATATGCCTCCCCTATCTTTACTAATCTAAAGAAAACTGACCTAAACAAACTTGAAGCCTGCTATAACAAAATAGCTAGATTTGCCCTAAACCACACAAATATAACTCATCACTGCACTGCACTACAAGAACTAAATTGAATTGAACTTCCCAACCTCTTCCACTTAAACCACCTATCACCACTCCATCATCTACCAACCAGATTACTGCCCAGCTCTCAAGGACCTAGTACAGTAATGCAACAACAATAGAACTTTAAAATCCTTTGATAATTTATTACTAAAAATCACAAAAAGTCAATAACAGCTTTGGTGAATCCCTCTTCTCGTACAAAATATCCAAGATCTGGAACTCTATACTACAACAAATCATAAACACCACTAATACAAAAAATTCAAATCATTCCTCAAAAACTACCTAAACGATGACTGGCTATGCTCCTGATCTTCACCTGGATGACCATTCACCTCACCCCTCTCCAGTCATTAGCTCAGCTTGTGTACCAACATCAAATATCTAGTCTTAATTTCTTCTCTGTTCCTACAGAAATGCTGATTCATTAAGGCACTGTCTATTATACTATTTTGACATAAGGATGAATGATTCTTTATAACTAGTCAAGCTTGAATTTTTTGTTTAAGGCACAAAAATAATGTTTATTACTAAACATACAATATATTACTTTATTGAATTAATGTCTTGTTAAGATAAGAGTCACAGGGCTTTTTAAACCATCCTTAAACACGTTTCCTGTCCTGTGTTGTTTTTAACCCAAGTGCCTTTATCTCTGATCTTTCTATAAATGGTTGTATTATTTTTGTATTTTTAGAATGTTTGTTGATATTCATACTTTCTGTATAAATTATTTTATTGCTATCTGTTCTTTGTATAACTTGGAGCTTTTCTGCCCGGCTCTCCACTGAAAAAGGGCCTCCAGCCCATTTGGTCATTCCCGGTAAACAAATTAAAAATAAATAAAGAAGCAAAGCAAATGGTAAGTGGAGGCCCATTGGATGTTTGCAAATGACCAAATTCCAATATAAAGCCAAAAATCCATGCGATCAGGAAAAGGTGTAATATGGTATATCTACAGATAGTGGAGTTTAGCTGTACTGGTGGGAATATACCAGTAAAGACTTAAAAAGTGAAAGTCTTGGACATTCAGATGCCATACAGCTGAAACACTGGTGAGTCCATAAGGAGTCATTTGCATATGTCCCTTGTGCCTCCTTTATAGGCAGTTTAAGTTATTAAAAAGTTAAAATTATAAGACCAAAAGAAATACATTGACCCTTAGACCAGGATCACAAGTTTAATAAGTAGTGAGCCCTTTCATTTCTCAATACAAGCAGAACATCTTCAGATTAAATAAAAGGCATCATCACTACACATTTAATTGTGGCCTTCCATCTGATCAAAATTCAGCAAAATCAAACCAGATGTGAAATAAGAATTAATCGTGTACATAATCATAAAAAAATAAATACATAAATAAAAACAGCCAAAAAGAACACCACTTAATACAAAAACACACATTCATAATCTAATTAATATTTACTAAAAAGTACAGGTTATTAATTATTCAACCCTCTATAGAAAATACTCAAGACTGTAAAAAATTATGCAAAAAATATAGTGTGAATGAATTATTTCCTCTAAAAGTCTCAATTTAATAAACTGGGTACTTAGATAAATATGTATAATTAATTACAAATGAGTATGGAAATATATATTGGTATGAAATGAATAAAAACAATTCTCTTACCTGAAAAAATATTTATAAATAAATTAATAAATAGACAAATTAGTAATGTTATATCATATTTTCAAGGAAAAGATATGTGTTATATTCTCTCAGCTCGCAGCATAAGGGTAACACTAATCGAGATTTTAGCTTTACAACTTGTGCCTTGCCCAATACCTGCCAGTAGAATTCCCTAAATTCCAAATAGGAGGATGATTTTCCCCCTGTAGTATTCTGCATTACTTTTTCCAATATAAAGAAAACAAACGTATTAAAGTTTTAACATTCCCTAGTGGGTTTACCGACAGCATTAGTGAGATCATCACTCTTGATGCTATACACATGCTGATATATTTTGGTCTTTAAAGCCTGCTCATTTTTTCCACATAGAAGGCTAGACAAGCCAAACATAAAGCTGCATAAACAACCTATTTGGTACTACAACTGAATTTGCCATTGGCACTCATAGTTTTAGGATAGTTCCCATTAGCAATATTAATACAATCACAAATATATCTGCATTGGGAACATGCTCCACATCTTTTCATACCCTTATTTATGTTCATAGTGGGTAACACATGTGCCTTGTTCTTAAAATATGACAAATGTTTTCCTCTTTTGTTAATCAAATGTGTAGTTGTGCTCAGTATGCTTGTCAAACTGACCATTTCAACCCCCCCTTCCAATTCTTTTCAAGAATATTCCTTACTTGAACTCTGGTGTTACTACAGGCTAGTATCATATCCTTACTTGACCTCTGGTGTTACTACAGGCTAGTATCATATCCTTACTTGACCTCTGGTGTTACTGCAGGCTAGAATCATATCCTTACTTGACCTCTGGTGTTACTACAGGCTAGAATCATATCCTTACTTGACCTCTGGTGTTACTACAGGCTAGTATCATATCCTTACTTGACCTCTGGTGTTACTACAGGCTAGTATCATATCCTTACTTGACCTCTGGTGTTACTACAGGCTAGTATCATAGTACAATTTAACGTATTATCTTCCTTCGTTTTAATATTAAAAAGACTAAGGAAACCTAATAATAGGCCAGTATAGCATACCCCAGTTCTGTAAAGTGTAATCAGCTAAGGCATCAACTAATGTCTTGGATACTTTCTGTCAAGAAACATATTTTTAAGCCTGTGAGCTTACATTCAAATGTGACCTGCAGCTTAGCTTTGTCTTTCTTGGAGTTTTACTGAATGATTTGTCTGTACGACTTTTTTATCCTATGGTTTTGTTATTATCTAGGACATTGTGAAGGCAACATAATGTTTATAGACATCTGGTTTGATCTTAAGCTCTGCATTTCAAAGGTACAGGCAATTAGAGCTGGATAATGGTCAAATGGGTCCCTAGGCAAGGTAATGGATCAGCCCCCGCCACAGCAGGCCCCCAGCAACATCCCCCCACAGCCATGCCAGTGTCCCATTACTTGCCTATTTCTCCCCAGTTACCAACAACACTGTTCAAACCTGTCAGTGTGTATATTATTTTCTTCTCTACTTCTACAATGATTAGAGATAGTTAAAACATTTATTTCAAATTTTATAGCACAACTGATAGACATTTGCTGAAACACAACAATACCATCTTACAATGAAAATAGACAACATGAATCGTAAGCTTCTCTGCCCTTGAAAATCATATTAATTGAAACAGCATTGAAACCCACATTCAAAGAAAATGCATCTGGCCAGTGGTGGATAAAGTTCACTTTTGGGCTGTTTTCAAATCATAGGCCCCTTGCACACATATTTAGGACCATGCAAGCAAGCATGTGTTCTTTAATTCACCTTCCTGATTCTATTCAGTTACATTCCTTGTATAATACAGCACCAGTTGTAGAGTGTATTTTAAATGTGCAGGTTTGTACATTTTTCCATTAAGCAATGAAACAAAGCATATGAACCAGTAATGAGAAAACTGCCCATTACAGAACATTTCAATCACAAAAGGCCACTCATATTTCTGTCATTACAATCCACCAATATCTGTGAATATACACAATCTCTACAGAAATAAAAGTCATCTGAATAATTCCACATTAACCTGGGTGTCATCTGTGCAGAGTCTGCATGTCCTCCCTGTGGTCGTGTGGGTTTCATCCAGGTGCTCCAGTTTCCTCCCACATCCCAAAGACTTGCTATAGGTGGACTGGACAATCTAAATTGGCCCTAGGCATGAGTGCGTGCATGTGTGTGCCTTCTTTGGAAGGTTGGGCAATGGGCTGGCAACTCAACACCATAAAACTCCACTGCCAATCATGAGCGGACAGGTGACTCGCTGTGGCAACCCCTAACCAGGAAAAGCCGAAAGAAGAAAAAAAAGTGTTTCATGTACAAATTCAGTTCCTGCTGTCCTTGAAGAATAAATTGCCCATGTTACATTTACAAAAATGCTGAGACAGTAATATTACAATAGGGAATAGCTGGCAAACTGGCAGCAGAATCATAGTTACTAGGTTTCGTATCCAAAGGAGGACACACTCAGGAGTACAGCACCTCCCTCCCTCCCTCTGCAATATCAATACTTCAACTACATGGTGTGGGAGTTGAGCCTACAGCATTCTGCACTAAAGGCAAGTATGCTACCTCTTGTGCTATTAGCAACTTTATAGCACAAACAGTGATGATGGCCATTTGATAAACAAAATAGTTACACACTGAAAAGAGACTTATCATGAGAAACAATAAATGTCTCTTCTCTTAAAACTCAACATTCCTTAAAATACGAATGGTCCTTTCAGAAAAGTGCTATGGAGAATAACAAGCAAACACAGTGAAAAGAACAAGTTAGAAGCTTCGCCATTGAGCACCCTATTCAACCACAGTCTAACTACAGACTTCATTTCAGCAGAGTGGAGTACTGCCATTGTCATCCTTTTGCACAAATGTGGTGCTACTGTTGACCTGGGAAACTATCGCCCCATCAGCTTGACAAGTCTGATCTGTAAAGTCATGGAGTGTATTATTATTATGGAGCTCATAAACAAGGACATAGGCAATCTCCAAGCACTCGCCCCACTCAATTCAGATTTGTAAGGGGCAGATCTTGCTTATTGAACCTAGTTGACTTCTTTGAGACTGTCATCAAGGCCCTGGATGAGGGAAAGTCAGTACATACAGCTTACCTTGGCCTGGCCAAGGCCTTTGACATAATCCCCCACTCAGGCATGATAAAAAAGCTAACACAACTTGGTGTTAATCTTTATCTAGTCAGATGAGTGGC
>NC_056746.1:1369736356-1369791356 GCF_019279795.1 Protopterus annectens
TAACAATTCAAAAAGCAGTTAAAGTATAAATACACATATAGTATCTCTACAGAAGGACCAGCTAATAGCTTTCCCTTTAAACCAAACCAAAATAACAAACCACAGCAATGCAAAATGGTAAAACAAAAGAGTAATTTATTACAAACACTAAAGACAGACACAGCACAATGATAAAATCAGTGCTTTGGTTCAAATAATATCAAACCTTTTCAGATAAAATTTCAAAAAACATCATGTGACAGACGCATCCACTTTCTTGTAAAATGTGTGTATGCTTTTGTACGTGTGTGTGTGTGTGTGTGTGTGTCTGTGTGTGTGTGTGTGTGTGTGTGTGTGTGCATGTGTGTGTGTGTGTGCGTTTATGCCTGTGTGTGCATGTGTCTTTGTGTCTGTGTGTGTGCGTGTGTTCGTGTGTATGTGTGCATGTGTGTGTGTGTGTGCGTTTATGCCTGCGTGTGCATGTGTCTTTGTGTCTGTGTGCGTGCGTGCGTGCGTGCGCGCGTGTGTGTGTGCGTGTGTGTGTGTGTGTGTGTGTGTGTGTGTGTGTGTGTGTTTTGTCTGAATGGGTACTTATGTATATGGGTCAGTGACTCGGGGAGAATGCTAATGTCTGCATGAGCACCATTTTTACTATTGCGATGTGCAAATTACTAACTGTTATTCACAGGCATGCAAATTAGCTGATAATGAGGTTTTTCCTCATCATGACTAAGATGCCTCAGAAATGGAAACATTTTAATTTAAGGCTTCCGTTCTTACAAAATGTGATACAGTGCAAGACATATAGAAAATGATAACAGAAATGTATGGACGGGGGGAAGGGGAGTATGGGCTACACTGGATGTGCATGAGGGCAAAACACAGTCTATTTCAAACAATAAAATAGGAAATGGGAAAAGAGTAACTGTTAGGGACTGGGGCAACAGAAGGCGTGTGTCTGTTCTGGGGATGAAAAAACATTCGGTTCAGCAATATACAAAAATAGGATGTGGGCAATGTGGGCACGAAGGCTATACTGCTAAGGACTATAAACCATTTTGCAGAAGATGTAATGATTCTGGACATTTTTGATTTGAATGCTCAGTAATGGAAGAAAGAGAGGGAACATGAAAAAGAAACTGAAAAGGTGAAGACAATATATAGAAAGAATAGTAACCAAAATATTACCCAAGGCAAAGAAAACAGCGAGAGCAAGAAATAATGGCAGAAGAGATTCATAAAATAAGTACAACAGGATGGCACGTGAATAACAGGAAGATGGCAGCTCACAATCAGGGGAAGGGAAAGAACAGAGAGGTTACATTTATTGGACAGGAGTGAAAAGGAGAAAGAGGAAATTAAGTACAGCAGGTGAAAAAGAAGTAAAACAGCAAAAGAAATGATTTATGCATTTTGAGACTAAATGTGAATAAAACAAGAAATGAAATTAGGGGGTGTAATTGATGTTGAATGGTGCAAGATGAAAAAGACAGCTGCATTATGATTACTGGATTCAAGTTACACAAAAAAAAAAATTAAAGCTGTTTGGAGAAAAAGGATTATATGGTCAGTAGAGTGTCAAACATGTTCCGAGTTAACGGTATTGATAAGAGAAAAAGAAGTAAACATATCGGGTGTAACAATTGTGATTCCAGGAAAAGTGATGACATGTGACTTGAGAAAAAAAGAGGATGATGGGAATAGTAATATATATATATATATATATATATATATATATATATATATATATATATCTATATTTATATATATATATATGCATATACAGGCATGTAGGACGTTTGAGGAAGTGAAATATGTGATAATAAAGGTCACGACTATTGACTGACGACTGTAAGGTAAGAGAAGAAAAGGGAAGCTATTGCAAGCTGTGAAGGTGATAGTAGCGAGAGGGGCTACAAAAGGGGGATTTTGTGTGCAGATACAGATTAATTTATCTATTCAGATGACATAAATGAAGTGCAGGTGTGTTAAAGGATTAGATTGTTGGTGATAATGAAGAAATCATAAAAGAAAGTAAAAGAATAAAGAGGCAACATGAGATGTAAAAGAAAATAAATGAAAGACGGTGGTAGAAGACTACGGAAGGAATATATGGCAAAGAGAATATTTTATGAATATTAGACAAAATGTTGGACACTGTTTAAAAATATATAAAATACATTTTTGGAAACATGGAAACAGAGAAAAAAGTAAAAAATAGAAGTAACGTGGAATATGAAAGCATGATAAAGGATTTTAAGAAAGGGACAGGAGAAACAATTAATAGAGTATGATGAAAAATAAATGGTATGAGGAAATAAAAGAAAAAAATAAGACAGTGTATAGACAGAAACATTTTGTAAAGAGAAAGAAGAAAAAGTTTAACCTTTTTTGAAAAGGAGATGAAGGGAAAGTAAAACAAATGGAATGGCAGACGAGAATGGTATAGTAAATGCAAACAAGAATAAATTGTAGAAATAGTAGGAACATTTGTAGAAGCTATGTACACAGTAAAGAAAGTTTTACAGAGAACAAAATGTAAATTCAAATAAAGAGCAAAACTGAAAGATTTGCAAGATTTTATAACAGAAGGGAAGGAAGAAGCAGCAGCAGGCTGAGTGTAGAAGGGAAAAATAAGCATCATGTGTGAAAATACTGACTGAAAAGTGCGAGGAAACGATAGAAGGTGAAAAGATACATGCCTTGGTGATTGAATTTATACAGAAGAAAAACATTAAGAACTGGAAGTCAATAACACTGGAAAATACTGATTATAAAATTGTTATGAAAACAATGCAAAAAGGAATGGGGACTCTTTTGTATGAAGTGATGAGGAAGGGATATATGGAGTAAAAGGGGAACTGGTGAAGGAAATGTTAGTAATCGCAAAAGAAGCGATGCGTACTGTTTTAAGGGAGAGCAACGTTGTAGGGGTGGTTGCATGGGATGTAGCAAAAGCATTTGTATCAGTACGTTATGAGGCAACATTGGATATTTCAGGGATTTCTGGGGTTGGGAGAAAAATAATAAAAGTGTTATAGAAGTGTTATGGTTAGAAAAGAAACTAAAGAGTGAAATGGTGTGAAACAGGGGGGTCCAATGAGTGTTTGTTTATGTACTTAATATAAGCATGTATTGATGAATTCAGACAGGCAGGATGGGGAATGGAAAAAGATGTAATAATACATATATATCCTTCGTAAGCAAATTATATAGTTATTGTAAGAAAAGCAAATATGGGTGAGGGAAACTGTGACAAGGGTGAAAATGGGTTAACTAAAACTGAACTCAATAATTCAAAATGTAAAGGACTTGGTGAATTAAATATGGTAAATGGAAAATAGTTTACTAGAAGTGAGCTAAACATATTAGTAATCAGGTCAGGTGAAAGCAAGAACATATCAGAACAATAGAGAGAATGTCTAAATTAAATAAAGAAATTAGTTGGTGGAAAACTAGCCTTCAAAAAGAATATATATATGACATATATTGGATTATATTTTAAAAGACTGACTCTTTCCAAATGCTGACCAACAATTTTTTAAGCATCTATGTTCAAAACATACATCCAAATAAAAAAATAAACTTAATGAGAAAAAGAAAGCAGTCACTAGTGGAGTCCCACAGCGTTTTGTGCTGGGACTTCTCATATTTGGAATCTTCTTTTCTGAAGTAAAAGCCAATACCAAAGGGATCTGGCTGACAAAATTTGCAGATGACTGCAAACTGGGTGTAGTCATTGCATTCCCAAATTATTTAGTCATCCTGCAGGAAGGCTTGATCCAAATAAATAAGTGGTATCAGAACTATATGGACTGAAACTAAATACCAAAAATGTTTTATTATATTCTTTGGGAAGTCATGCACTGCAGGGAATTACCACATTAACAATACACTCTAAAAGTTGGCCAACTTATTCAGGATTTGGGAACTCTAATGGACAGTGACCTAACTTTTGAACAGCATGTGGCAATTGCTGTAATAAAGTCCCTCTATGTTGAACAGCTTATAAACAAAGGGATTATGTATAGCTCTAGGGATGTTATTGCCCCCCTTTACTCAGCCCTCATTGAATATAATGCCCCCTTTGGCATGTATCATCCAGGCACCTACAACAACTGGAATGACCCACAGAGATACGTTACTAAAAGAATACAAGGTCTAAACATGTTCTACATAGACTGACTCAAAGCCCTGTCACTATACTCGGTACTCTACAGACTGCTAAGAGATATACTGCACATCAACAAGTCAAATGGCATCAGAAATATTCAGGTTACGGAAACCTCTTCTGCAACATCAGTGGCATTTATATCTCACAGAGGATACTGCTGCTCTGGAACAGACCCTCATCCGCATAAAACAAAGTTCATTCCTGCCCATATTCAAGTGCAACTTGGATCTATAGAGGGGGAGCAGAAAACTTACCCCAGGATTATCCCTGTACTATTAATGATGAAAGGCAGCTCCTAAATTCTTTATCCTTTGCATGGTTGCCCTCAAACTATCTATGTTATGATCCCAATTATTCTTATTAGGGGTGATACATAATTATAGAATAATAGAATCATAGGAGGTTACTAGGCTATCAACCCAGAGGTTATTTCAAACCTAGTCATTTCATCCCAATGTAATACCATAGATATGCTAGCCAATACCCAGGATTATATTTAGTAATAACTGTCCATATCCAGGAGGGTTGTGGGCACTATCCTTGGTAAGAATTTACAGTCCCCCATCCACTCATCCAGGTTCCTCTTGAACAGTGTTATAGAGGTGATCTGCTTCACATGAATTGCTAGCCTGTTCTAAAGATGTGGCAGCCACTAGGAGATAAATCTGCCCCTCCAGCAAGTCCTATTCAAGTTGCAGGCCATATTTAGGTCTCTGGAACAGGTGGCTCAAGACCAGTCTATAATCAAATTGGATAGGTTAATTTGAACAAAATAGAAACTCTGGCTAGGCTTAAAATAGCCCACAAGGGCAGCTAGCCTAGTATTTCCTTATGAACCTATAAACATTAAACACTATTTTTTGAAGGAGGGCAGGCCCTTTGCACCCCCCTCTGATACCCCTGCAATTTATATATACAAACCCTGAGATCACACTGCAGTTAAAAAAAGCAAATTCTCCAATCTCCACTGTTCTATGATCTTGCACAGAAAAAAAGTGTATATAGTTAAATCAAATGTACTTTGATAATCTGTACTGGATTTTTTTTTATTTCAATGAAAGCAGCATTTGTCCAACTGACTTATACATAAAAAATGGATATACTGGGAAAGTTAGGATATTTTTGGAGGGTATGTATGTATATATATATATATATATATATATATATATATATATATATATATATATATATATATATATTACACACACACACACACACACACACACACACACACACACAAATAGATAGATATTTTCTATATTTTCTGGAGAAACTGAAAAAGAATTGTTAAGAGAATTGTTTTTCTTTTTTTTTTTTTTGTGAAGATCATGACTCATTCCATTTAAATGGGGAATTATGTATAATAAAAAAGAAGCAGGTTTAAATAAAAATACAGTTATATAATTGGTGATTATGTCCTCCCCACGGTCGAGTGGAGTTCGAAAGACATGCGTGAATGGGTGTGCCTTC
Source organism: Protopterus annectens (assembly GCF_019279795.1). NCBI lineage: Eukaryota > Metazoa > Chordata > Ceratodontiformes > Protopteridae > Protopterus > Protopterus annectens. The sequence goes on from NC_056746.1 coordinate 1,369,741,980, forward strand.
ATTGAAGGCTGGGCATCAAACTGGCATCTCAGCAGCGTAAAAAGCGACTGCCAATCATTAGCGGACCGGAATTCTGCTGTGGCGACCCCTAACCGGGAAAAGCCGAAAGAAGAACAAAAACATACTTTTTTGATATTAGAAAATGTGAAGGAGAAGGAAGGTAGTTTGATGGGGAAAATACTGCATGTGAAATATGGAGACATGAAAAATGTAAAGAGAAAAGTAAAAAGGAAGAGATGATGGACAACGAATATGATAAGAGGAGGTTACGGAAAACTAAACCTGATGAAGTTGTAAAACAGAGAAAGACATGGTATAACATGATAATGGAGAAACATTTAACATTTAATCAGAAAGATCAAGAACAAGGATACAAAAGCAATAAAAACAGAAGGGAAAGATTTGCAGATTTTTATGAGACATTTTTACTGGGTATGTTGACTGTAGAGGTACTATGGAATACAAAGGAATGGGTAAAAGAAATTGTAAAGAATGTAATGAATGTAATGAAGAAACAATAAGGCATTGTGTTTGGACAATTTGGGGGAATAAATCAAAATAATAAATCAAAATGAGTATAAGTGGGAAAGGTTTTGAAATATAAATACGGATATACTATTGTACAGAAAATATGTAAAAGCAAAAAAATGTGAAATTGACAAATGGGAGAGGATATTGATGGTAACAGTATAGGTGTGAAAAAATATGTTGAATTGCTATAAATAAAAAATCAAAATGATGAAGCTGTGTTTATTAAAATAAAATGATAGTTTAGGAGAAAAGGATGGAGTGGAATGAAAGATGTTATAGTTTGTGAAAGTGAAGTTGTAAAATACAGAAAATAATTTAAATGTAACTCGAATAGGCAGGATGTGATGTATTAAGACAGATATAAACAGAACAACCCTTACTCTTTTGGATGAGTGCTATGAGATCTTTTAGATCCACGTAACTACTAACAAGTCACTTTGATGGAACCTTGTTTAATGCGTCATCCAAAAGATGACACACTCGGTGTAGCAGGTACAGAAATTACCTGAATCATTTTAGGAATTAGATGAATAGAGCTTAAGAAGTAATTGAATACAGAGGCTGCTTTATTGATGATTTTTGTATGCAGTATGACAAATGATTTGAGTGTATAGGGCAGCCACGGTGGTGCAGCGGTTAGGGTTGCTGCCTCATAGCAAGAGGTTCTCTGGTTCGATTCTCAGCTGGGGTGCCTTCTGTGCAGAGTCTGCATGTCTTCCCTGTGATTGTGTGGGTTTCCTCCGGGTGCTCCGGTTTCCTCCCACATCCCAAAAACATGCAGTAGGTGGATTGGACACTCTAAATTGGCCCTAGCTGTGAGTGTGTGCGAGTGTGTGCCTTCTCTGGAAGGTTGGGCACTGGGCTGGCAACTCAACACTGTAAAACTCCACTGCCAATCATGAGCGGACAGATGATCCGCTGTGGTGACCCCTAACCGGGAAAAAGCCAAAAGAAGAAGAAGAAGATCATTAGTTATGCAAAAGTAACACAGAAAACTCATACAGATCAAAAGTTGGCATCAATGGACATATTAACTATATCACTGATACAAAGCACAAAAGTTAATACCAAAGCCCCCTAATTCACATGCATATTCTGCTCTGAAGTCAATAAAGGTAATGTGATTAATACCATATACAGGCAATGGCCTTCCATCAGAATAACTATATGCGACCAAACACTACTCTGATGGATTCCTATACATACATTCATGTTTGTTTATTTACTTACTTACTTATTCAGTTACATTCATTTACCAGAGTAGTGCCTTGATCAATGTTGATGAATTTCAGGGTCAGGATGGGTGAAACACCAAACATTTCACAAACAAAGACTACAGAAGCGTGGGCAATAACAGAGTAGTCCAGACTTAAATGCAGAGAAAAAAACTCTGTATATCCATTCTAGTGAACAAGCATGGTGCAATGTACAATCATGCAGAGTGTAATGTACAATATATGCATTTGTTTCTAAAGTGGGCCAATCTTCAGCGAATGCTGAGATAGGAAATGTGAGTTGGAAATGAGATCGGTTAGGTGACGTGCCCCGCATTGGAGCAGGAACATTTATTCTACAGGTGTTCTACAGATAAAACAAGATGCGGCTTTTCTTTGTTGGAAATAATTTGCAATCTTTTGATGAACTTGCCAGAATGTACTATGCCAAGGGAAACTATTTAGCTACAGGAGTAGAGGCACTTTGTATCGGGTACATTTCACATCATCTCTCCAACCAATACTGCCCTTATGAAACTTCAGTAATTCTTCTCCTTCATCTAGCAAGGTAAATTAACGTCATTCTCTTATAGTTTACTCTTTTATAAGATGTAAGCATAATTAAATATATGCAATCTGAAATAGTTACTGGAATTATTTAAAAAGCAAGGATTACCTAATCTGAACAATGGTACAAAAAAAATCATACCAAAGGTGCCACAGAACACAGCAGCTACTCAATCAACAGCGTAACAAATATCCTAGAGATACTTGCAGCCTCTCACATTAGGTTCAGAACATGTTTTATAGTCCCTAGTCATTGCAGTCTTGCTTTTTTTTTGGAAGGAAAATAGAATACTTTCAAGCTCTCTAGTCACATACTAGTATGCTCTTTAAATATTTCATACACGTTATTGTATGTGTGCTACCATTTATTCCCAAATCACAGCACCCCGTAGTATGACATCACTGTTGACAGCTACCAGAATATTCTCTAGACAGCAGAAGTCATCAGGTAAACTTACATGCACTGAGGGAAATAAACTAGCCCACAGAATTTACTAAACAGAAAACAACATACTAGTAACAATGGGTTCCACATCAAAAACAACTGGTTTTAATCTCTGCCATAAACTAGGTTAACTATCGACTAAATACATAGAGTGAAGAAATACATTGCAGAAGGGGTTACAATTTATAACAGAACATGAAAGCAATGCTCTGGTCTCTCTACTCCAATTCTCTGTTCTTCTTTCCTAGTTGTTGATCTAAACAGTTACATTGGTCTCATATACAAAAATAATCAAGAAACCATATTGTAATGACATTGATTGTCATGCTTGGTATTTGATTATAATTAAGCCTTTATACCCCATTCTGATTTTTTGTATTGCCTTATGAAGATTTTCAATGCAGAAATAATTGCAAAACAGATCGCAAAACCTCTCCTTCAAAGTAACATTACAACAAAATCAAATATCCATTTAGGAGAACTAGTTCCCAAAAAATTCACACATCCCACTATTCTAATATTTTCACTCAGAGGTCTTACAGTCACTGCAAAAAGAAGCTACTTAACTGTGCTAATAAACTATAGATGTGTTCTTCTTTGACTGAGACTATGTGACTTCAGCCAGGATAATGTTAAAGCAGAAGGGGTTAATCCCCAAGGACATTAGCTGTTCCTAAATGCTTGCTTCTTTTTGTAGTAGGAGTACAATAGCTGGTTATATTCATGGAAGATAAAACTAAAATTTCTCTGCTTTTTATACATTTTTACACCACATAATGTGCATTAAAGTAAATCTTAATAGTTTTCTGTGACTAGAACTGCCCTACTTTTCCAGTTATAAGTTCTCATGGTGAATCAACCTGCATTAGTGTAGTAAAAGCAATAAACCAAATCCAAGCGGACAAAATATCAGTCACCCAACTCCAATAAACAGACCGGTTGCTCATATAAGGTGACCGAAATAAAGGCAGGCTTTCCACAACGTCAAATGCAGTTCAAATGCTGTTCAAAACCACAAAGTATCACACTGATAACAAAAGAAATAAAAGCGAACGTTCTTTAATAGGCACAGTTAGCGCTTTCACCTCATTGGCTTCTTCAGACTGTGTTTAAGCCCCCATGAACAGTCACTTATATACACACATAACTCCCATCAAAAGTTAATTACAATCAATAAAAACGTCATATGCTTGATTGTATGCATATATAATTTAAAGAAACAAACATTCATTTACTCCCCCAGTGTCAAGCGCTGGATAAAACAACATGATATGTACTTAAAAACACTAAAATGTATAAGAATAATATAGATAATAAATGAAAAATGAAAACGTATGCAAACATATTTCCAAACCGGACTCTATATGTATAAAACTTAATATAAAATCAATCATACAAATCTGTAGATCACACAAATATTGTAATCCCATGGTTATGTAAAATCCATAAAGTAGGAAAATCCTAACATGGTGAAGGTACATTAACACCCTAAACAGTGAATATACATACCTATATAAACTTGATATCATTAAAAAACATTGATGGTTAGTAACAAGCCCTAATAAAATCAGTTCAGAATATGTACCTAGTGTGTGTGCTTTGTTCATTTCACTTTCACCCTTAGCCTCCGTTTCTTCAGTACTGTCTGTATATTGATCTTATCGTTCAAACCCGGTAGACGGTCTGCCCTTAACCGGATAATCCATCTAAGTTCTAATTCTAGTGTATGTCCCTCCAAATCCCCTCCTCTAGGACTGGTATGTACCTGTTGGATGACAAAAAAGTTAAATTTGTGCGATGAACCATGTTCTGCACAATGTCTAGCTAAGGCATTATGTTCCTGACCAGTCCTAATGTGGTATAAATGTTCCCTAATGCGGAACCTGAATTGTCTATTCGTTTTACCTACGTAAAACGCATCACATGCTCCGCACTGGGCTAAATAAATCACATCAATGCTTTTACAATTAGTTCCAGTCATAAAAAGGAACTCTTTATGAACATGGGGGGATTTGAATCTATCACTAGTGTTGATGAAACTACACTGGTTACATTCACCACAAGGAATGGTATTATAAGACGGTGCTCTCTTCTCTATAGCTGGCCTAGACTGTAGTATCCTTTTGATGTTCTTCATGTTCTTATACATGAACCTCGGTTTATCTCCCACAAGTCTCATGATCTCATCATCTGCCCTCAAAATATCCCATCTATCACCTATAATTCTTCTGATGTATCCAACATCAGAGGTAAAGTAAACAGGGATGCTGAGTGTATCTCCCTTCTTGTTGACATTGCCATCTGGACCATTCCCTGGTCCACTCAGGATTGCGAGATTCTGATTCGAAAATCGGCACGCTCTTGTGCCCCTAAGTTCAATTGAAGCATCAATTGCTCTCTTAATCTCATCTATCCTATAGGCTCTTTCTTGAAGCCTGTGGCTCAGCCCATCTAACTCCAACTCAAAACCCTCCTCCGATGGGTTGAGTCTGGAGGCTCTCATCGACTGACTCCTAGCCACGCTCTCAAACACATGCCTGGGATGCATGCTATCCCTGTGTAGGAGCGTATTTCTATAGCATTTCTTTCTATGGATGGAGGTATTCACCAACCCATTATCCAACCTCATGATGTTAACATCCAGAAATGCCACAAACTCCCTGGATGAATTAGAAGTAAAACTCAAAAAGTCTACTGATTCATTCATATACTCTTCAAACTCTAGTAGCTCCCTGTCATTGCCTCTCCATATCAGGAAGAGGTCATCTACAAATCTCCTGTAGAAACTGACATGATGTCTAAACCACCCCGATCTGAAGAGTATCTCCTTCTCCCAATAAGCCATCACAATGTTGGCGTAGCTATTGGCACAACTGGTGCCCATAGCTACGCCATCATTGGACATATATGTCACCATCAAAAATGAAAACATTGTTCTCCAAGACAGTCTCTAAAAATAAAGCTAAGAGCTCTATTAGTCCCTTCGTCAAATTCGTGTATTTCTGTAAATATTGCATAACCCATTCAACGCCCCTGTCATTTGGAATGACAGTAAAAAGGCTGTTCACATCAAACGTGACAAAGATGTAATCATCACCTTCATTTAGTGCAGAAATGTACTCATAAAACTGCAAGAGAAACTCCTTACTGTCTTTTAGAATAAAAGGATTCTCATCTACTACAGGTCTAAGATGGTGTTCAATATATAATGAGAATGGTTCAGTCAACCACCCCTGACCCGATACAATGGGTCTCATGGGGGGGTTGCATGGATCTTTATGGGCTTTCGGGAGACCCCTTAAGGTGGGTATGAGGGGATGTTCAACCTTTAAATATTTATGTGTACCTTTATCTATAACTGTACTCTTAAGCAAATCATCTATCATAACATACACCAAGTGCACTTTCTTCAAAACATCTTCTCTGTTCAATCTACTATATGATAGACTGTCACTAAGTAGATTATTCACATTCCTCTTGTAGTGTTCATAGTCCATGAGCACAATACAACCGCCCTTATCAGCGGAAGTGATGATGATGGAATCATCATCCCGTAAACCCTGTAATACCTGTCTCTCTATTAAGTTGAGGTTCCCTTTACTATAAAATCTCTTAGTGTTGTTGTTATAAAAACTATAAAGATCATTTTCTATAAGTCTTGTAAAGGTCTCCAGCACAGGGTGTAACATCGGGACATATGTGCTAACAGGTTTAAAAACATTGCTCATATCATTAACCCTGCTACCATAATCCAACTTGAGTTGTATGTTCCTAGTGAACAGTCTCACATCAATTATAGAATCAGAAATTTCACTCCTGCGACTGGGGATAAAACTAAGACCCCTATTAAGTATATTCTCTTCATCAATGTTTAAACGCCTCTTAGACAAATTAATTACTATGGATTCCTTTTCTATGGGAAAAGAAAAGGAATCCACAGTAATTAATTTGTCTAAGAGGCGTTTAAACATTGATGAAGAGAATATACTTAATAGGGGTCTTAGTTTTATCCCCAGTCGCAGGAGTGAAATTTCTGATTCTATAATTGATGTGAGACTGTTCACTAGGAACATGCAACTCAAGTTGGATTATGGTAGCAGGGTTAATGATATGAGCAATGTTTTTAAACCTGTTAGCACATATGTCCCGATGTTACACCCTGTGCTGGAGACCTTTACAAGACTTATAGAAAATGATCTTTATAGTTTTATAACAACAACACTAAGAGATTTTATAGTAAAGGAACCTCAACTTAATAGAGAGACAGGTATTACAGGGTTTACGGATGATGATTCCATCATCATCACTCGCTGATAAGGGCGGTTGTATTGTGCTCATGGACTATGAACACTACAAGAGGAATGTGAATAATCTACTTAGTGACAGTCTATCATATAGTAGATTGAACAGAGAAGATGTTTTGAAGAAAGTGCACTTGGTGTATGTTATGATAGATGATTTGCTTAAGAGTACAGTTATAGATAAAGGTACACATAAATATTTAAAGGTTGAACATCCCCTCATACCCACTTTAAGGGGTCTCCCGAAAGCCCATAAAGATCCATGCAACCCCCCCATGAGACCCATTGTATCGGGTCAGGGGTGGTTGACTGAACCATTCTCATTATATATTGAACACCATCTTAGACCTGTAGTAGATGAGAATCCTTTTATTCTAAAAGACAGTAAGGAGTTTCTCTTGCAGTTTTATGAGTACATTTCTGCACTAAATGAAGGTGATGATTACATCTTTGTCACGTTTGATGTGAACAGCCTTTTTACTGTCATTCCAAATGACAGGGGCGTTGAATGGGTTATGCAATATTTACAGAAATACACGAATTTGATGAAGGGACTAATAGAGCTCTTAGCTTTATTTTTAGAGACTGTCTTGGAGAACAATGTTTTCATTTTTGATGGTGACATATATGTCCAAAATGATGGCGTAGCTATGGGCACCAGTTGTGCCAATAGCTACGCCAACATTGTGATGGCTTATTGGGAGAAGGAGATACTCTTCAGATCGGGGTGGTTTAGACATCATGTCAGTTTCTACAGGAGATTTGTAGATGACCTCTTCCTGATATGGAGAGGCAATGACAGGGAGCTACTAGAGTTTGAAGAGTATATGAATGAATCAGTAGACTTTTTGAGTTTTACTTCTAATTCATCTAGGGAGTTTGTGGCATTTCTGGATGTTAACATCATGAGGTTGGATAATGGGTTGGTGAATACCTCCATCCATAGAAAGAAATGCTATAGAAATACGCTCCTACACAGGGATAGCATGCATCCCAGGCATGTGTTTGAGAGCGTGGCTAGGAGTCAGTCGATGAGAGCCTCCAGACTCAACCCATCGGAGGAGGGTTTTGAGTTGGAGTTAGATGGGCTGAGCCACAGGCTTCAAGAAAGAGCCTATAGGATAGATGAGATTAAGAGAGCAATTGATGCTTCAATTGAACTTAGGGGCACAAGAGCGTGCCCGTATTTTTCGAATCAGAATCTCGCAATCCTGAGTGGACCAGGGAATGGTCCGGATGGCAATGTCAACAAGAAGGGAGATACACTCAGCATCCCTGTTTACTTTACCTCTGATGTTGGATACATCAGAAGAATTATAGGTGATAGATGGGATGTTTTGAGGGCAGATGATGAGATCATGAGACTTGTGGGAGATAAACCGAGGTTCATGTATAAGAACATGAAGAACATCAAAAGGATACTACAGTCTAGGCCAGCTATAGAGAAGAGAGCACCGTCTTATAATACCATTCCTTGTGGTGAATGTAACCAGTGTAGTTTCATCAACACTAGTGATAGATTCAAATCCCCCCATGTTCATAAAGAGTTCCTTTTTATGACTGGAACTAATTGTAAAAGCATTGATGTGATTTATTTAGCCCAGTGCGGAGCATGTGATGCGTTTTACGTAGGTAAAACGAATAGACAATTCAGGTTCCGCATTAGGGAACATTTATACCACATTAGGACTGGTCAGGAACATAATGCCTTAGCTAGACATTGTGCAGAACATGGTTCATCGCACAAATTTAACTTTTTTGTCATCCAACAGGTACATACCAGTCCTAGAGGAGGGGATTTGGAGGGACATACACTAGAATTAGAACTTAGATGGATTATCCGGTTAAGCAGACCCACCGGTTTGAACGATAAGATCAATATACAGACAGTACTGAAGAAACGGAGGCTAAGGGTGAAAGTGAAATGAACAAAGCACACACACTAGGTACATACTCTGAACTGATTTTATTAGGGCTTGTTACTAACCATCAATGTTTTTTAATGATATCAAGTTTATATAGGTATGTATATTCACTGTTTAGGGTGTTAATGTACCTTCACCATGTTAGGATGTTCCTACTTTATGGATTTTACATAACCATGGGATTACAATATTTGTGTGATCTACAGATTTGTATGATTGATTTTATATTAAGTTTTATACATATAGAGTCCGGTTTGGAAATATGTTTGCATCGTTTTCATTTTTCATTTATTATCTATATTATTCTTATACATTTTAGTGTTTTTAAGTACATATCATGTTGTTTTATCCAGCGCTTGACACTGGGGGAGTAAATGAATGTTTGTTTCTTTAAATTATATATGCATACAATCAAGCATATGACGTTTTTATTGATTGTAATTAACTTTTGATGGGAGTTATGTGTGTATATAAGTGACTGTTCATGGGGGCTTAAACACAGTCTGAAGAAGCCAATGAGGTGAAAGCGCTAACTGTGCCTATTAAAGAACGTTCGCTTTTATTTCTTTTGTTATCAGTGTGATACTTTGTGGTTTTGAACAGCATTTGAACTGCATTTGACGTTGTGGAAAGCCTGCCTTTATTTCGGTCACCTTATATGAGCAACCGGTCTGTGCATTAGTGTAGTGGTTTCACCTTTGGTATATTTATGGAAAGGTTTCTGTTCACTCACCTTTCAAACCCATTCATTCTCCTGTCAGCCATCCTGAATATATTAGGAGATCAAAATGTTGAATTTTTGTCTTTAAGTACAAAACAGATAGTTCAAGCTGCCTTGACAGGATAAACATACATAGTATAAAGTGACAAAAAAGTTATGAATATGTACACAGGGGTTATGTAGGTTTCAGGCTTTATATTTAACCACTTTATATTACATTTTATAAAGTGATTGTTTAGTCATGCACCCATATGCTAAATATTTACTTTTATAATTGTGAAGATTGCAGGAAGATGGCCGAAGGCTGCCAGCCTAGTCAAATAGAATTTGATACATAATTCTATCAATTGTATAAACAAATGTAAAATACAGGTTTGTGTTTTTAAATGAAAGAAAACACCGTAAAATGTGAACTTCAGGATTGTTGCAACATTGCCATCTGCTGTAAGGAAAACCAAGCCAAACATTTCAAATGTGTCTTTTGAAGCTGAAAAGATCTTATGAATCTCTTTAATGTTTACAAGTCGGCACCAGTGAGTCTGGATGAAGGTTTCAGGCCCACTGTTTTATGGTTAAAGTTAAGGGCCAGAATTTACATGTGGGATGTGCTTTATTGCTCTGGTTTCTGCTAGAGTATATATGCGAAATGCCTTTTATTGCTGTGGTCTCCTGAGCAGGTGTTAGCTTGCTAAATAATGCAGTTTGTGGCCTGGGAACTCCAGACTAAGTGTCAAAATGATGTAATTTGGGAGGGCCTTAGAGAGCTGTTGGTTAGTGTTTAAAAACTATTTTTGAGTTTGAGACTAAAGAGAACATTTTGATCCTGGACATCTAACCCAGCACTGATTATGCTTTATGTATGTAAGTAGGATTATAGCACTGTGTTTTCTCTTAAGATTAGGTAAAGATTAGAAAGTTAGATTAAGTGTTTTCTTTGACATCAGACCTGTCCTACTGTATTATTTTAAGTTTCTGTGTGATCTCTGAACTCTTATATATCTCTGTGGTGCAGTAGTATTGTCTTGTGTTTTAATTATTTATTATTAAATATATTAAAACCTTTACCTGTGGCTGGTTTATGTAGAGATAATTTAACCTCTAAAGTACATTACATATTTACAGATATTACTGTCTAAGTCACTCCAAATTAAGCCTTGACTGCCTAGTCATACTACCACTGGATTATAATATTGCACAGTAATAATTGGTCACCCTTTTAAGGGCCTTTTAGTAGCTGATAATTATATTAAGCTGGTGGTGGCAGTAATTACTACCGTATAGTCCAGGTAAAGGGGTACAGCTGGAGAATCTGTGTCAGCCTTTCCCAGGAGTGTCTGTGAAATTGTATAAATACTTATCTCAAAGTGTGGGTGTGTATCAGCTACCTGGGCAGGGACACAAATCACTGGTTGGACAGAGACGGTACTGGAAGTTAGCTTGCCAGCTAGGCTGAGATCTGGACCCTATAGCTGTGCCAGTGGGGAGTCTTATTGGTGACCTGGTGAGCAAGGGAGCAACCAGCCCCAGACTGACTGTGATCTCTGTGTGCACTTAAGTGAAATTGTACTTTACTATGTATATTAGTTATCCTTTCCTCTTCTAGGAGACGACCTCCCTGGTGTTAGTGGTGAGGATTGAGGCTCCTTGATTGCTGGGCCAGGGCACGGTTGTCACATATTGGTGGCAGTGGTTGGCATATCCTATCACATATTGGTTTGCTGTGGTATGATCCACATCACATATTGATTAGTTGGCAAAGACTAATTAGCTTGTAGTGGTGTGGGTAGAGCAAATTCCTGTATCTTATGTACAGTGATCTCTAAAAGTGTTTTGTACTCTAAAACAGCCATGCAGTACATACTCAGAGGTCAGATCACAATTGTTTTATTTCTTTTGTTAGCTTAGTGTTAGTCAGGGTGAGGAGGCAGCATGTCAGCAGAGGAGTATGGAAAGCTGACAAGGAGCCAGCTGGCAGAGATGTGGCAGTCTAGGGGACTGGTGCATGGAAACCTGACTAAGGCAGACCTGATTGCAGCCTTGGTTACAGCTGCATCAGAAAACAGCAGCCTGGAGGACAATCAGACTGACAGTGGAGATACAATATCCTAGCAGAATGGACAGCTCAACCTTTCTGCAGTGGACTTAAAAATTCAGCTAGAGCTAAAGAGACTTGAATTGGAGGCCAGGTGTATGGAACTAGAAGCAGCTGAGAAAATGAGGAGTCTACAAGCTGAGGAAAATGAACGGCAGAGGAGGCATGAGAGGGAAATGCTGATTCTTTGCCAGAGTCATGGTGGTAATGGGGAAGGGAGTAACCGAACCCCAGAAGCACAAAAGGTCAGCAAATTTCTTCCACAGTTTAAAGAGGGGGATAATTTTGATAGCTTCATTCATATGTTTGAGCGGGTATGTAAACAGTATGAAGTTGACCAAGGGCTCTGGGTACAGTTCCTGACCCCCTTACTCCATGGTAAAGCTGTAACTTCTTAAGCAAAAATGCACGACACTGACTGTTTTGATTATACTGCTGCAAAAAGACACTTGTTGGAATGTTTTAAGATAACACCTGAAATGCATAAGAAAAAGTTTTGTGAGCATAGATGCAAGGCAGATGAAAATGTATGTGAATATGTTGCTGAACTGAGCACTTATTTTCATAGCTGGGTGAGTGGATGTCAGGTCACCACTTTTGGAGGGCTGGCAGACCTTTTGGAAAGAGAACAAGCCCTTAGCACTTTGCCTGAGGACATGAGGATCTGGTTAGCTGATAGACAGTGTGCTACTTCAGAGGAGTTGGGGAAGAAGGGAGACCTATACCTAGCAAGCAGGGCAGTCCTGCACAGGAAAGGGACCCGCAGTACTGCTCAGGGGACTAAGGGAACCCATGTTGGGCAGCACAGACTGCACCAACAGAATCCACAAGTAGCAGGGGATGCCACTAGTCCAGGTATATATCCAGGAGCTAGGGTTAAATGTTTTGAATGCAACCAGTGGGGCCATGTGGCATAAAGATGTCCATGGAGGCAAGGTGGGGAACCAAAGGTGAGGGAGCTAGTAAGTGGGAAAGACAAAATGCCAACAGTGGGTTGTCTTGAGACAACAGGGGTATGGAACTACCATTCTGCAGATGTCCTGAGAGGGAATTTGGATGAGGCAGTACTATGTACTTATGCAGTTACATGCAATGAGGCTAGGAGACAAACAGGTGGGTCTGGTAGCCTGGGGGAGACCCAGACAGACTGAATACTTGCAGCCAGGACTGCTGAGGTGGTTACTTCAGGGAGTGAGCTACGCTGTAGCAGTGAGACTGAATGTGAGCCACAGCTGCTTGTGGGTACTGATGTTCCCTTGGACAGGGTAACTGCAAAGGTAGGTGAGTAGTAGTACCCAGGCTGACAGTGAGGCACCGCTGTCAGAAGATGCCAGACTTCCTGTGGAAGGGGAGTTGGGAAGGGTTACAAGGAGAGAGCTGAGACAGGCTGAGCTTTCAGACCCTACATTGCAAGGCCTGAGGCAGGTAGCTAGGGAGGCACCTGATTCTCAAGGGAAGGGGGAATCTGTATACTGGAACAAAGGTTTACTGTACAGAGAGAGAACCCCTGAGGGAGGGCTAGAAGGTGAAAGAGTACAGCAGTTGGTAGTGCCTAGAGCTTACTGTCTGGCGCTTCTAGCCATAGCCCATGATATTCCCTTTGCAGGTCATATGGGCATAAAATGTACAAAGAGGCGTATTATGCAAAACTTCTATTGGCCTGGAATTTCCAGAGATGTAACAGGGTACTGCAGGACCTGTGAGCAGTGCCAAAAGGTAGGCAAGGCAGGAGACAAGGTGAGAGCTCCTTTGATGCCTTTGCCTGTGACTGAGGAGCCATTTCAGAGGGTAGCCACGGATATTGTGGGTCCTATGAGTACCCCAAGCTCCACAGGGAAAAAGTATATCCTAGTGATTGTAGATTATGCTACACGATACCGAGGCAGTGGCTTTGTCCACCATTGAGGCCGAGAAGGTGGCAAATGCTTTGCTAGAGATTTTCAGCAGGGTAGGTTTCCCAAAGGAAATACTGTCTGGCAGAGGTGCCAATTTTATGTCAGACCTGCTGGCTTGTCTGTGGAAGTCCTGTGGGTGAAGCACATGAAGACTAGCCCCTACCATCCCCAGACTAATGGTCTTGTTGAGAGGTTAAACTCTACAATCAGGTCCACACTACAGGCATTTGCAGATCATTTTCAGAGGAAGTGGGACAAATATTTGCCCAATCAGTTCTTTGCTTACAGAGAGGTTCTCCAGGAATCCACAGGTTTTTCACCCTTTGAGTTGCTGTATGGGCATATAGTGAGGAGACCTGTAGATTTAATTTGAGATGAGTGGGAAGGTGAGTGTGAGTCTCACAGGGAGTCTGTTGTTGTGATGTCCTGAACCTCTGGACAAGGCTCAGGGAACTCATGGGCCTGACCCAGGAGAACCTGGCAGAAGCCAAACAACAGGAAAAAGGTGTGGTATGACAGGAATGCTCGAGCTATAGAGTATGCTGTAGGGTATCAGGTGATGGTTCTCATTCCTGTCAGATACAACAAGTTGCAAGCAGCTTGGGAGGAACCCTACAAGGTGGTAAGAAAGGTAAGTGATGTTAACTACATGGAGGAACTGCTAGGCAGAAGGCAGCGGCACAAATTGTACCATGTTAACATGATGAAACCTTACCATGATAGGGAGGCCCTTCTGCTGAACATTTGCAGTGGATTGCAGGAGGAGTCTGAGAGAGATCCTGTGCCTGATCTCCTCAGTGAGGCTCGGGCTGACACCTCGATGGAAGGGGTAGCAATGTCCCAGCAGAAGTTGGGGGGGCATGTTCACTGGGAAACCAGGGAGCACCCACCTGGTGCAGCACCAGTTGGATACAGGACCCCAAAGGCCTATCAGGCAGGCCCCTTATAGGGTGCCTGAGAGAGTCAAACAGACTCTGGGGGGAAGAGGTACAGGAGATGTTGGAACTAGGGGTGATTCAGGAATCCAACAGTCCCTGGGCCTCCCCAGTGGTACTGGTGCCAAAGAAGAATGGCAGCACCAGGTTCTGTGTGGATTACAGGACATTAAATAGTCACACAGAGGCAGATGCTTACCCCATGTCTAGGACAGATGAGGCCCTAGAACAGCTGGGTGGGGCTAAGTATCTTACAACCACTGATTTTCGCAAGGGTTACTGGCAGGTGCCTTTGACTCCCAGTGCTAGAGAAAAGTCAGCCTTTGTGACTCCTTTTGGCTTGTATGAGTTCACAAAGATGCCCTTTGGGATGAAGAATGCCCCAGCAACTTTCCAGAGGCTGGTAGATCATATCTTAGCAGGAGCAGGAGGGTTTGCCCTTGCTTACATGGTTGATATTGCTATCTACAGCCATTCTTGGCAAGAGCAACTTCAGCATGTGAGGGAGGTGCTGGGCAGACTACAGAGGGCAGGGTTGACCATTAAGCCGAGCAAATGTCAGGTAGTTATGGCAGAGGTCTCCTACCTAGGACATAGAGTAAGGAGTGGTAAGATAAGGCCAGAACCTGCCAAAGTGGAAGCCATTCAGGCATGGCCTGCACCTATTACCAAAAAGCAGGTGAGGGCATTCTTAGGGACATCTGGGTACTACAGAAAGTTTGTTCCCAATTATAGTACCATAGCTGCTCCCCTCACAGACCTGACAAAAAAGAACAGGCCAGATAAGGTAGTATAGACTCCAGCATGTGAACAGGCATTTCAGAAGCTTAAGGAAGCTTTGGGAGGACCCCTGTGTTAGCCAGTCCAGACTATAGCAAAGAATTTGTTGTGCAAGTGGATGCTTCAAACTATGGGGTGGGGGCTGTACTTAGCCAGATTTCTTCAGAAGGAGAAGAGCACCCAGTGGTTTATCTCAGTCGTAGTCTCCAACCCAGGGAGGAATGCTATGCAGCTGTAGAAAAGGAATGTCTAGCCATAGTCTGGGCATTGCAGAAACTTCAGCCTTATCTGTATAGAAGAAAATTCACTGTGATAACAGATCACAACCCTCTAACATGGTTAAACAGAGCCAGTCAGCAAAATGCCAAGTTGCTAAGATGAAGCCTGGGGTTACAAGCATATGATATGTCAGTGCAGCACCACAGTGGGAGTAGCAATGCCAATGCAGATGGGCTCTCAAGACAGGGAATGGGGTGAGGTACACCCATATAGACCTGACACTCTCAAGCAATGTTTCTCAAGGGGGACTTGAAAAACTTGTTTGAGTTCCCCAGGGGAAGAGATGTGAAGACTGGAGGAAGATGGGCGAAGGCTGTCAGCCTAGTCAAATAGAATTTGATACATAATTCTATCAATTTTATAAATACATGTTCATAGGTTCATAGGTTCATAGGTTCATACTAGGCTATCTGCCCGAGGGCATTTACAAGCCTAGCCCATCGTTTTGTGGGTTACGCCACCCCTTTAGTATGGCTTACGCCATCCCTTTAGTATGGGGAACTATACCCATTATTTTGCTGTGCCTCTGTCGAGCAGTGACACTGAGGTAATCCCTGGGGTATATCTGCGATCTCCCATCCATTGGTCAAGATTTCTCTTGAACAAGGCCAGCGAGGTGCTCTGCCTCACATGTACCGGGATTTTGTTCCACAGCATAGGGAGTCTTTGGGTGATGAATCTATCCCTCCAGCACGTCCTATTAATAGCCGTGTCGAGGTTTAAGTCTCCTGCCCTTGTGGCTCTAATGGATCTAGATTTTTTGAGGTGAAGCATATTCATCAAATATGGGTTTGACATGGCCTTGTATGTTAGGCAAAGGTCACCTCTGAGCAAGCAGTAAGCGACTGAATAGAGCTGGAGTTCTTTCAGTCGGGCAGCATAGGACAGATTTTTGAGACCCTTTATCCTTTTGGTGAGGAACTTTTGTGGCCTCTCCAGCTGCTGCAAGTGTCGGGTCAGATACATTCCGAATGGGGCATTGTACTCAATCATTGGTCTGATGAGTGATGAGTAAAGGGAGACTATGACCTCCCTTGATCTAGATGAGAATCCCTTCATGATAAGGTGGGCAATGTAGAAGGTCTTCCTAACTACTTTAGCTACATGGGTGTCGAATGACAGACTACTATCAACCTGGGTCCCCAGGTCCCTGATAACTTCTTCTGTGCTCAGTGGATTGCCACCTATTTGGTAGCTAGGGGTAACCTTGTTTTTCCCGAAGGGTATGACTATGCATTTTTTGGCATTTAACTTTAGGCTGTGGCTCTGGCACCAGTTATCCGTTTCTGTGAGACCCTTCTGAAGGATATCTGTGTCAGATGTGTTTTCTACTAGAGCTGCCAGTTTGCAATCATCTGCAAACTTTGTCAGCCATAACCCTCCTGTGTTTGCTTGTACTTGGAAAAGTAGATGCCAAACAAGAGTGGGCCCAGGACTGAGCCCTGTGGGACACCACTTGTGACAGGCTTTGAGTCTGACATGGCGCCAGCAACTCTGACCCTGTGGGTTCTGTCACTCAGCCAGTTTGCAACCCATCTTGTGATGTATGGGTTAACATTTAAGCTGATGAGTTTTTCAATGATACCCGAGTGGGGTATTGTATCGAAGGCCTTAGCCAGATCGAGGTAGGCTGTATGGACTGCCTTTCCCTCATCAATGGCTTTGGTGACTGTTTCGAAAAAGTCAACCAAGTTTAAAAGGCATGATCTGCCTTTGACAAAGCCAAACTGGGTTGGATCCAAAGTCTGCAAATTCCCTATGTCTTTATTTATGAGGTCCATTATGATCCTCTCCATGGCTTTGCAGATAAGGCTTGTCAAGCTAATGGGCCGGTAATTTCCAGGGTCGGTGGAGGCACCGCCTTTGTGAAGTGGGATCACAGTTGCAGTGCGCCACTCCCTGGGTACGTATCCAGAGGTAAGACTTTGATTAAACAGCTGTCCTAGCTGTGGGTTTAATTCCTCATTGAGTTCGTGGAGCACACAGCCGGGGACACCATCAGGTCCCATGGATGCTGTGTTTTTTTGCTTTGGAGAGAGCAGTTCTCACTTGGGCGCTGGAGATGTTTGGGGGCTGTAATCGTTGGGTATAGATTTCTCTCCTTTTGGGGAGGGGAGTTTGCACTGAACCTGTCAGCCAGTATGTTGGCAATGTCTGTAGGATCAGTAATCTTCACATCATTTTGAACTAGTTCTGAGCATATCTGGGAGTTTCCTCCTAGGTTTCTAACATAGCTAAAGAAGGCCTTATGATTGTCTTTTGAGTCTTTAGCTATTTTTCTCTCGAAATTTGCTTTGGATGATTTTATGAGAGCTCTTAGTTTTTAACTTATAGTGATCAAGGGTGTCTTACCTTTTAAGGATTTTGCTCTATCTTGTAGTAGCTTCCTCCTTTTGTTGTAGAGTTTGTTTATGGCTGGGGTCCACCAGACTGGACGCTTGCCTTTGGAACAAAGAGTCTTTGTTTTGCTTGGGATTGCCTTATCCATGCAGTCCTGCAGGTGCTGGTAGAAGGCATTTGTAAGTGATTCAGCGGCTTGTGTACTGTTTTCCGCCGGCTCGGGGGCCTTAAAGGAGACCACACTAGTCTTTAGAAGTGTGAAGTCGGCTTTTGAGAAGTTCTTTACTGTGGTCTTTTTTATTTCAGGTGGGGGTGGGATGAGGACCTCCAGCGAGATTAGTTTGTGATCTGATCTCACCAGTGAGGGGTATACTTCCAGTGTTGAACATTGTGCTCCCATGTTCGTGATGATGAGATCAAGATGATGTAAAATACAGGCTTGTGTTTTTAAATGAAAGAAAACACTGTAAAATGTGAACTTCAAGATTGTTGCAACATTGCCATCTGCTGTAAGGAAAACCAAGCCAAGCATTTCAAATGTGTCTTTTGAAGCTAAAATGATCTTATGAATCTCTTTGATGTTTACAAGTCGGCTCCGGTGAGACTGGATGAAGGTTTCAGGCCCATCATTTTAAGGTTAAAGTTAAGGGCCAGAATTTACATGTGGAAGGCGCTTTATTGCTCTGGTTTCTGCTAGAGTGTATATGTGAAATGCCTTTTATTGTTGTAATCTCCTGAGCAGGTGTTAGCTTGCTAAATAATGCAGTTTGTGGCCTGGGAACTCCAGACTAAGTGTCAAAATTATGTAATTTGGAAGGGCCTTAGAGAGCTGTTGGTTAGTGTTTAAAAATTACTGTTGAGTGAGAGACTGAGAAGCATTTTGATCTTGGATATCTAATCCAGCACTGCTTATGCTTTATGTATGTAAGTAGGATTATAGCACTGTGTTTTCTCTTAAGATTAGCTAAAGATTAGAAAGTTAGATTAAGTGTTTTTCTTTGACATCAGACCTGTCCTACTGTATTATTTTAAGTTTCTGTGTGATCTCTGAACTCTTAGATATCTCTGTGGTGTAGTAGTATTGTCTTGTGTTTTAATTATTTATTATTAAATATTGTAAAACCTTTACCTGTGGCTGGTTTATGTAGAGATAAGTTAACCTCTAAAGTACATTACATATTTACAGATTTTGCTAAGTCACTCCAAATTAAGCCTTGACTGTCTAGTCATGCTACCATTGGATTATAATATTGCACAGTAATAATTGGACACCCTTTTAAGGGCCTTTTAGTAGCTGATAATTATATTAAGCTGGTGGTGGCAGTAATTACTACCGTATAGTCTGGGTAAAGGGGCACAGCTGGGGAATCTGTGTCAGCCTTTCCCAGGAGTGTCTGTGAAATTGTATAAATACTTATCTCAAAGTGTGGGTGTGTGTCATCTACCTGGGCAGGGACACGAAGCACTGGTTGGACAGAGAGGGTACTGGAGGTTAGCTTGCCAGCTAGACTGAGATTTGGACCCTATAGCTGTGCCAGTGGGGAGTCATATTGGCAACCTGGTGAGCAAGGGAGCAACCAGCCCCAGACTGACTGTGATCTCTGTGTGCACTTAAGGGAAATTGTACTTTACTGTGTGTATTAGTTATCCTTTCCTCTTCTAGGACATGACCTCCCTGGTGTTAGTGGTGAGGACTGAGGCTCCTTGATTGCTGGGCCAGGGCACGGGCGTCACAATGATATTCACAGTTACTGATTGGAGATATGCTGCTAGTGTAGGTTTTAGGAAGAAATATGTTATCTGACAGTTTCTCTCTCTCTCTCTCTCTCTCTCTCTCTCTCTCTCTCTCTCTCTCTTTGTTTCTTTATATATCACTACTTTCATGCAAAATCCATTGTGCTGGATCAAAGTAAGCATTGATTTTTAACTTTTAACCCTGAACTACACCAGTCATTTTCAACAAGCAGGTGTAATGTTTCAAAAAGCAGTCCAATGGTCTTAATGTAAATCCTTGGAAGGACTGCTGAGATTTAAAATAAAATCACTTTAAAATATTTCCTGATTTAGAATGTAATGGTAAAGGTCACTTAAGTGGATGCTGTAAACTGGATGAGGCACAACTGCTTTAGGAAATCTTAGACTTCCATTGATGGAACCTGACTGGCTTAAAGCTCTGATCTGTAACATTCATTGGCTAAAGCAGTTTAACCAGGAAGTAAGCCCTATGAATAATGGTCTTTCATCCTGGTATTTGGATTATTCCTTTCCTCTTGACTAGAACCCTAAACTGATTTTGAAAACAAAAACAATTTCTTTTTATTCAGTTAGATTTTTTTATGTATGGTGCAAATCATGTAGCTGAGAGGCTCATAAAATAAACATAATTGAAGCTTTCTGAATAAACTGTATCTGCCTGTAGGTTTTCTGATGTATGCAGGGCCTTTACAGTGTTTACTATGCAGTTTTAATGCTATGTCTGTGTGGCTTTGGTCAACCTTTCAAAGAATAAAATGTTCTGATTTATTATGGGTCCATAGCCACGTACTAGGCTAATGACCACAAGCGCCTTTTTAAGACTAGCCACGTATCCCATTATTTTTATTGAAACTCACCAAATATGACAATATGTACAACAGGCAGAACAAAATTGTGGAAATATTTTTTTTGTATGTGTCAGTTTTACAAAGGCCTACATGTAATATTTCTGCTTGCCTCATATATATATATATATATATATATATATATATATATATATATATATGGTTCCCCTTCATAATATTGAATTACTGAATGCTCGAAAGTCAGTAACTCGAAATTATAAAGTCGAACCAATAAAAATCCCGAAACCCACAACCACGAAAACAAAAAACCCCGAACATACAGAAGACATACACCACACAACACGCACACCATACAACCCACATAACATAAACTGCAAGCCCTACACTACATGTACACAGGGGGGCAAGCCCCCCTGCACCCCTACCCCCCTACTTATATATTCTAACTCCAACATAGCACTAATACACAAAAAAAAACACCACACAGACATTTTTAACTGCCTCGCACACACACAAACACATCACACATACACAGACACATCCAACACTCACACTCATACTCCCACCTCCCTACCCTAACCCACATGCACAAATTACAAAACACACACATACACTCACCTTCACTTCCATAAAACATCCCAACTCACACAATTCCCGTCCCGTAGCTGACATGCATAAGCGAGAATTTGAGATATTTGAATTTGTGCTTATGCAGATTCGCGCTTCTGCATTTTCGACTTTACAGTCTCGAGTTACTGAATTTCGAGCATTCAGTAATTCGGGATTGTGAAGGGGAACCATATATATACTACTCTGACCCATCGAAATAACACTTCAGAGAAACTCAGTTTCACTAGTCCAGTTTCACGAAAGTGCATT
Source organism: Protopterus annectens (assembly GCF_019279795.1). Lineage (NCBI taxonomy): Eukaryota > Metazoa > Chordata > Ceratodontiformes > Protopteridae > Protopterus > Protopterus annectens. Next base: position 1,369,763,445 of record NC_056746.1, read on the forward strand.
TCTCTAGAAATGCACTTTCACAAAACTATACATCACCAAACCATTAAAAAAAAAAAAAACAAATACACTACAGTAAATTATGCTGGGGGGTAAGCCCCCCTCAGCACCCCCCACACCCCCACTACTAATATATACCAACTCCAAGATCGCACTACAGTGGGGAAAAGTGAACATTCCCTTAGCCCCACTGTAGAGCAATCTCCAGTAACAATCTCAGTGAACTGCAGTTTTGTGAAAGTCCATTTCCGGAGAAATCCACTTTTGTGAAACAGGACTATCGAAACTGAGTTTCACTGAAGTGTTATTTCGATGGGTCAAAGTAGACCTATACATATATATATATATATATATATATATATATATTAGTAATGATTATTTGAACATATTTATATCTTGTAATCTCAGTTACATTTCTCTATAGGACCAAAGATAATCTAAACATACGTAATTCATGTCTAGTCACACTTCTCTATAGGACTTATATCATGAGGTAGTTTGACTCATGACACAGAAAGAGCTGTTCAGTGTGACATTTGAAAGCAATTCTTTTCATACAGCAGTTTACAAACTAAATATTCTTCTAACTAGTGTATAATTTATGCTGTGATTGAAAAACTTGAAGCAGGCCTCTCCAATTTAAGATGCTCTCCTTCCTTATGCCAACGACTAGCTAATTTTTTTTTTGTTGTTGTATGTATTGGGACAGGAAGAGCTGTCCTTGACTAACAGAAAACAGAAAAAAACTATTTTTGACCACAGCTATCTGTTTAAACCTGCTTTAATTTTATAAGACATACACCTATGGATAGGTCAGCGAAGTTAGAGTCATGCCAAGGATTGAGGTGCACCTGAAGCCTACAGCCAAGACCACTTCAACTATGTTCAAAATATGCTTCCTTTATTTTCTCATGGCCTGCCCACCACGTTACTGTCAGAAAAGCCCTACAGATGACAAACAGTTACTAGAATATGGTTTATCTTTTGTCTTTTACTTTCAAGTTGTGCCCTTGGTTTGTTCACTGAAATCAAAGATCCTTTTCTGAGCAGGAAAATTACAAGTAAATAGAGGTTAAGCTACTTACCTGATACCATCACAGTAAGTGGAAGACAATAAAATCGAAACCAAGCTCTTTTTTTTTAGTGTCCTCACTACTAATAACACTTGCACAGAACCGCCATCTGTAGACCATTTATCAGTCAATGCCATTCTCATTTTAACATATAATGACCACTAAATAGCAGTGTAGACACTTAATGTTAGGTATATTCATTAAATGAAGACAATAGGTTTTATCAAGACCATATAGGAATGAGTGCATAGAGGAATTACTGCTACCAAAGCTGAATTGGAATTAGTAATAAAAACAAAGGTTTCACAATTCAGTGCTGAAGTGACCCATCCTGCTCTCCATACGACTTTATAAACAGTAAAACTGTTGATATAGCAGGGAAATGTTGTTTTTCCCCTTGGAGTGTAAGAACAGCACCAGGTTTGGAAATCAGTTTCTCCAACAGTTCCAAGAAACACTCCTATATTTCACACCTAATTTGCCTAAACTTTTAAAAGGTCATTAGGATTCCTAGTTCCCTCTTCGTGACTGTCCCTAATAGTTACTTGCTGTTCTAACTGATAAAATTCATTGGCTTTTCAACAGGAAATCCCAGTGTTTCTTTTAACACACAACAGTAAGTTTATTGTCTCCTGGAAACAAATGTGTTAGTAATAAAAGGATTTTTGCAGATCTCTGAGGAAAATGGAAGGTAGCATATGTGACAAGCTTTATTTTTTGTAATTCTGCTCTGTGCAGTTGTACAGCAAGATATTTGTGCTCTGTTATTCAGCTAAAAATGCAGAATCTCATTTCCTCTGGGATCCTATCATCAACCTGCCTGACCATGAAAACAGGTATTTTGCAAGACTAATTGAGTTTACCTAGACCAAAAAAATTCATATTTATTTTTGATGGACTTTTAAATGCAAGAATTCTGACTCTTGATGTAAAACCATTCTGTCCCCCATATTAATAAGTCAAAAACAAAAAGTATTGAAAAAGTAATTCAAAGTCTTTAATAAATAAAAATCTAATAGTTCAACTAGACTGTCAGTTTTGTTACAGCAATGACCATGAATGAAATCTTCCAACTTAAGTTGCCCTTCCGTGTCCCTACTACACCTTTATACATGCTACTCACATGTTCTATCAATTCCACTCATGCCAATACTACCACTGTCTACAGTACTGCCTCCTTTGACAACGTGGTACCTTTGTGTACCACTGTTTCAGTGACAAAATGCTTTATTATGCTAATTTTATTCAGCTCCCTTGGAAACTTGGACTGTGTTCCTTGTCCTTGTGCCCTTACTGGATTATAAAGTATTCTTCCCATACACCTAAACTTATGTCCTTGTAAGTATATGAAGATTTCTCACATTTTCTCTTCTTTTTTCCTGGTTTATATATGTTCAGTTCCAGTAGCCTCTCCCCATATACTCCTTTGCCATGTCTTTCACCATGAAAGCCATGCTTTTCTTAAGCATGTCTGCTCTGTACATATACATTTATACAGAACTGTACCTTTTATCCCACATGAGACTCTCCCAGTCTGATACTCAGCCCTACAATCCTGCCATGATTTCTCCCAGTCCGATACGCAGCCCTACAATCTCACCATGATTTCCTAAACTGCATCTCAGTCTTCATTTAGTCACAGCTTCCTTGCATTTTGTGTTTTACTCATTCACCACAGCATCAAATCTGACCTGTGGTTTTCCACCACAATAAAGTCCCCTGAAACAATACCCCTTCTGCCCCATCATTTATATTCCCCAAATGTCCTACAAAAGCTGGCCTTCTCCCTGGTGTTTACCTAAATATTGTCCACATTCTAATGCCAGCACTCTCATTACCTCACAATTCCCAGCTCAGGTTGACCCCCCCTAACATTTTCATCCTTATTTTCCTTTTGTGTTGTGTCCTCTCCTCCTTGTTGCACAGTACAGGTACCTTTCTTCAATCTCTTTTAACATGCCCTTATCATGGTACTAAACCCTTTGTCCTTCATGCTCCCTCCTCTTGCCTTTGACTTTGGTAATAACCCTAATCTGCACCCTCGGCCTCCTTAGTCTCCCTTTCTCTAACACCCTCTCACTTTTTATTCAGTTAAGTCTCCCCACATTGCACAAATCTATAATGAAACTGTTTCCCCTGCTCTTGTCCCCTACACAGTCCTCTGGTCTATGAATGTACCACAAGAGCTAAGCAAGAAAGCCTTTGGGTGTCCATAAAAAACATTATCTAGAGCAGAGGTGTCCAACCTGCGGCCCGTGGGCTGTATGCAGCCCCACTCAGCTAGTAATGTGGCCACACAAGCTTCTAAACTTTTAGCAAACGTTTAGCATTGTTATGTCATTTTTACTGATAATTGTCATGACCCAACTGTGTGGCGTTTGAGTATGACATGTCTTTGCATCTGTAACATTCTCTTTGTAACTGAAACTTGGTTAATACTACATTTGGGGAACAGGTGCACACTACAAGAGAAACTGCAAAGCGCACAATCCTCTGCGCATTGAAGCAACTACAGAAAGCAAATTTCTTTCTCTGTCATACTCAGCAAGAACAGTAGCAACCTAACCTCCTGCTTCAGCTGTCATTGCCTTCAGCCTCAGTATTGGTTGTGAAGGGCTGATCAAGAAACTGACAATACTCGCTGCCCAGTCAGAACTAGAAAATGTTGCTAAAGCCCAATGCTACAAATACAAAGTGGGGCTCACATCATGGTTTGTAAGAAATAGTAGAAGTAGAAGAGAGAAGGTGAGGTATGGTGCAGCAGCAGTTCTTTATTATGCACAGAGGAGTGTTTGCTTTGCTATGCTGATAACTTTGCTTTGATTTGCAGGTAAGGTAATACAGAACAAAGAGAGGTGGGGATATTGGGAATGTGAAAGAAACTGTATACTGTACCTACTACCTTGATTTACTTGGGAAGAAGTTTCTCTTGTAATGTGTGCTGTAATATATGTGTGCAATTGTTTCTTTCTTTTTTCTTATTATATTTAGTCATCTTACTGTAACATACACAATAACCACATGGTAGTGTGGATTTTTCAGATTTAGACTCACATCAGCTGTGCACTGTACGTGTTTTTTTCTCTGATGGTATCAGTTTCCTCATGATAGTGGTAGTCAGTGGATGCTAGAAATTATCTGACTGTAATGTAAGTTTTTGTTCTGGAAGAAATGATTTGTTGTTTTATCAATATGAGCTAAACTTATTCAGGGCAGGTACTTGTTTTGTACTTGTTTTCTGTACTGTAGTTGTTTGCTTGGGCTTGGTATTCTTGTCTGCTTCTTGCTTAATTTAGACCAGTAGCCCCAGGCTTTTTTGCGGCCTAAGTGTACGAAATGGATTATTTCAGTTGTGAGGGTAAAGATTATTAACCATATATCCTTGTATTTGTTTAGATATGACCAGTACTGTCAATTAGTTCGTTGGCTGCTAGTGGCCAATTTTTGATTCCCCGTTAGTTGTTTTGTGTATGAATGAATGAATGACAGGACAGAGAAGAATGCACATGTAAGAAGGTTTATGTATTTATTATTTTATTTATTTAACATTTGTTTACCGGGAAAGTCTAACTTAGAACAAAGCCAATTTTCGGTGGAGGCCCGGGGAGAAATGCTCCAGACGCATGTCATTGTAATGCGGGGGGAAACTGAAGTACCTTGACAAAACCCACATGAACACAGGGAGGACATGCAGACTCCACACAGAAGGCTCCCCAGCCGAGAATTGAACTAGAGAACCTCTTGCTGTGAGGCAACAATGCAACTGCTGCACCACTGTGCCGTCCAGTTTTAATTAACTGTTAATATTTTACAGATTTAGGAAGTAATCATGCAGAGATGAGCTCCATCACATTATCATACTGCAGGGCAGAAAAAAAAGCAAATGTGTACTTAAACTTTTTGTAGTTTTTGTTCTTCGTTGCTTGTTATACAACACTCTATGGCTGATATGTACTTGTAATTTTTATTTGTTGTCATTTAATAATATCTGTTTATGTTCACTCATGCATATTTGTGGGTGTTTTTCTGTCTGCTGAGTTCTGCTGTGTCTCCCTTTTTATTTATTTATTTTTTTTGCTTCTTTTCAGTTTATTCTTTGTCAAGGTCACGGCTGAAAAACATCCAAGGAACAGTCCACTTAGTTTAATTTTAAAACAAAGTTTATTGCTGAGAGTTTTGTTTTTTTCCCCTTTCAATACTGTTCACATGAAGACATTGAAGAGGCAATGAATTGCATAGAAAGTACTGTAAAGTGCTATATCGGTGGCTGTTGTGGAACAGAATAATAACCCCCCCCCCCCTTTGGCTTGCCTGGGCCACATGGAGTCTCTTTGTCTTGGGGCTGCATACTGAAGTGTTCTGCTGCCAGGGGTGACCAAAGTCAACCTTCTGGCTCCACTGTAGGTGTATTCAAGCAAGGAAATAAAAAGTTGTGCTGAACTGTTGCCAGTCTTTAGTGGTGTATAATGTGAGTTGAAATGCATTTATTTTTCTGAATGATTTTGTAAATGGTTGAATATTTTTTACATTTGTTTATTCACCATGTCTTCAACATCATTTCAACAGAAAATAGAGCCTAAGAAAGAAAAATTGGGGATGAAGGAAGAGTGTTCAATGAAAAATCGACAGATGAGTACTGTTTTGTCGAGACAAATAATAAAGCACTATGCTTAATATGTAGGGAAATCTTGTCAGTTCTCAAAGATTACAATTTGAAAAAAACATTATATGTAAAAAGATACTGCCAAATTTGATGCATTTCAATAAATGTTCCATAAAGACAAAACAGCGGAACTACTAAACTAGGCTGCCATATCAACAAAATCGTTTTAAAAAGTTACAACTCAAAACTGGCTGTATTATAAGTGGTAGCAAATCTGACTGCATTTACTGACGGTGAGTTTATTAATCAGTGTATGGAAAATGTGGCAGATATAATTTGTCCTGATAAAAAAAAAAAATGCTTTTTCTAAAATCAGTTTGTCTCACCACACTATAACCAGGCAAATTGAAGAAACAGGAAAATCTATCTAAAGAGATTTGGAGGGTAAAGCTGCTAATTTCAAATGTTATGCTTTATCGATACAAGAAAGTACTGATGCTACAGATATGGCTCAGCTTGTCATTTTTATTAGAGGTATTGATAACAAATTTAATGTCACTGAAGAAATGGCTTCTTTGGTACCATTAAAAGACACAACTTAATCTGTTTATTTGTATGAAACAGTAAAAATTATGTTACAGCGATTTTCTTTAACCTTTGACAACATATCTGGTGTAGCGTCTGATGGCACCCCAGCATTTGTTGGTAAAAAAGAGAGACTTATAAAATGAATAACAGATGAAGCAGTTGCCACCAGAAACTCAGGTTTGAAGAAATATCACTGCATTGTACATCAAAAAAATTTATGTGCGAAAGTTTTAAAAATGGATAATGTCATGCAAACCGTCATTAAAACTGTGAATTTCATAAGGTCCAAGGGACTGAATCATCACCAGTTCCTTCAAAGTATGGATGCTTATTTTGGGGATATCATTTATTTTTTCTGAATTAAGATGGCTAAGCAGGAGTAAAATGCTGACAAAATTTATAATTTGCAAAATGAAATCAAGTCATTTATGGAATCAAAAGGAAAATTTGTCCCAGAACCGGAAGATGAAAAATGGCTCACAGATTTAGCATTTTTGGTGGATTTGACCACTCATTTAAATAAGTGAAACTTGCATCTTCAAGGTGAAAATTGACTTATCTGTATTATGTTTCAAACCATAATAACATTTGAAATGAAACAAATTATGGCAAGCTCAAGTTATGGCAAATAATTTTATGCATTTTGATATGATGACTAAATGCAGTCTTGTCAGCAACAAAAAATATGCAGCCTTACTTTCCATTTTGATAGCAGAATTTGAGAGTAAGTTTCAAGATTTCTTAAAAACTCATCAGTTGCTTGGTATATTTGTGACTCTATTTTCAGTCAACATAAGTACATTACCTGCGAATTTTCAAATGGAATGTATAGATCTGCAATCAGACATTCAACTCAAAGAAAAATTTGATCTTGTCTCTTTACTAGACTTTTATAAGACCTATCTTACCAGAGAAAAATATCCCTCACCTCACAATCACACCTTATTCATGTCATCACTATTTGGCAGTATGTGCATTTGTCAACAACTGTTTTCAAGGATGAAGTACCTGAAGAGCAATATTCGAGCAAACATTTCTGACAAACAGCTTGAGAACTCACTAAGAATTGCAACCACTTCTATCGAACCAGACATCGATCCATTAGTTTCATATAAAACAAGGTCAAATATCCCACTACTGATGACACACCTACTGCAATAGAATTGCAAACATAACAATAACTATGAATGAAAGCAAAAGAAATAAAACACCACCAACTGCCAATGATTAAACGGCTGATTATAGTCTTCTACGGGTTTGTTTATTAATGGCTGAACAGAAATCCTAATTAAAAAATATGGCTACTTGGACATGCTTTATGGACAGACATACTGTAAGGACATGACAGAAGACATGGATATCTTTAAGAAACCAGCAAAAGCAAGAGGTATGATTTCTTAAAAATGGAAGGATTTCATATCTGTTTATCTAAAAAAGGAATATTAACTAAGACGTTAAAGTCAGCTGTTAGAGAATTAGAATGTGAATTTGAATTTTAAGGCAACTATTAGGCATCGTTATTACATTTATTCATTGTTTGAATGCACCTAGAGTGGAGCTAGGAGATCGGCTTTGGTCACCTATGGCAGCAAAAGAGTTAACTATATGATCTAATTGCCCCAGACAATTCCTCTTCACTCAATGTGGCCCAGCCAAAAGGCTGGAAACCTCTGATCTAGAGTATTCACTCTTCTCTGTGGTAGAGCAATTCTGAAGTTAGTATACATACACACACACATATATATATATATATATATATATATATATATATATATATATATATATATATATATATGTATATAGATCCGGACACATGCTTGACTAGCATATGTCCAAATCACAAAACATCGAACACACATACATGAAAGCGCTTAACATCGACAAGTGCTTTTGTGTATGTGTGCCTGTTTTTAGATCGGACTACAGTACATGTAAGGGACAATTCCCTTTTCTCCACTGTAGTGCGATCTCAGAGTGAGAATAATAAAGTAGGAGATTGTGGGGGGTACAGGGGGCGAAGCACCCCTGCAGAAACATAGATTTTTTTTTTTTGAACTACACATACACGGAAGTGCTTTTCGATGTTAAGCGCTTCCGTGTATGTGTGTTCGATGTTTTGTGATTCGGACATATGCTAGTCGAGCATGTGTCCTAGACCCATATATATATATATATATATATATATATATATATATATATATATATATATATATATATATATATATATATATATGTATATGGGTTCCATACACTAGATCGAATTTTCACTAATTCGAAATAGTGCATGGAATGCTCACTGCAGCGAAAGTGCACTTAATCGAAAGTGCACTTACGCGAAATTCAGTACAACAAACGGGTGTGGGAACTGAACTTCCATGCAGTACTCATGGACCTTAGGGTTAGGGCACAGGTCATAGTAAGGGGATAGCCCGTAGTGTTATCCCCTTACCATGACCCATGCCCTAACCCTAAGGTCTGTGATGACTGCAGCGCAGTGAAGGACATAGCAATATCCTCCACTATGGTGCGATAGTCACGAACCTTAGGGTTAGGGCATGAGTTAGGGTAAGGGGATAGCTTTAGTAACTATCCCCTTACCCTAACCCATGCCCTAACCCTAAGGTCCATGACTATCGCACCATAGTGAAGGACATAGCTTGTTTTTTATGTCCTCCACTGTGCTGCGGTGTTTTTGGTGAAGTGCACTTACGCAAAAGTTCAATTTCGTTAAAGTGAACTTTTGCAGAAGTGAGGCTTCCTATTACAACTTCGAAGTAGTGAACTTTCATTCTTGTAATAAGAATCCATATATATATATATATATATATATATATATATGTATATATATATATATATATATATATATATATATAGAAGTAGTGAGGTGGGAGTGATCCCACCACAGTGGTGGGGGGTAGAGGGGTATTCTCTCCTGCAAAGCGCAATTTTTAAGTGTAACAGTAAGTTTCCCATTTGGATTTTAAGTTGCAAGGCTTGCACTTATTTTTCTGGTGTTCTGAAACTTGCATCAAAGAGCCCCAGAATTCCAGCAGGGTGCAGACCTGATCGCTGCCAGGTCTGCCTCTTCTTCATTATTGTCACCTGGCACAGGTTACCCCATTCCAAGAATATACCTACACATATACTGTCAATTACCCCTTGTCTATCAGTTTATGCACCCCGTTGGCTATACTCTGTGCTAGTTATAGCATCTCTTCATTTCTCGCAGTGCTATACTTGGCTGTAATCCATACCATTGGCTATACTCTGTGCTAGTTACAGCATCTCTTCATTCCTCGCACTGCTATACCTGGCTCTAATCCATACCATTGGCTATACTATGTGCTAGTTACAGCATCTCTTCATTCCTCGCAGTGCTATACCTGGCTCTAATCCATACCATTGGCTATACTCTGTGCTAGTTACAGCATCTCTTCATTCCTCGCAGTGCTATACCTGGCTCTAATCCATACCGTTGGCCATACTCTGCGCTAGTTACAGCATCTCTTCATTCCTCGCAGTGTTATACTTGGCTCTAATCCATACCGTTGGCCATATTCTGCGCTAGTTACAGCATCTCTTCATTCCTCGCAGTGCTATACCTGGCTCTAATCTATACCATTGGCTATACTCTGCGCTAGTTACACCATCTCTTCATTCCTCGCAGTGCTATACCTGGCTCTAATCCATACCATTGGCCATACTCTGTGCTAGTTACAGCATCTCTTCATTCCTCGCAGTGCTATACTTGGCTCTAATCCATACCATTGGCTATACTCTGCGCTAGTTACAGCATCTCTTCATTCCTCGCAGTGCTATACTTGTCTCTAATCCATACCATTGGCTATACTCTGTGCTAGTTACAGCATCTCTTCATTCCTCGCAGTACTAGCTAGTTACAGCATCTCTTCATTCCTCGCAGTGCTATACCTGGCTCTAATCCATACCGTTGGCCATACTCTGTGCTAGTTACAGCATCTCTTCAATCCTCGCAGTGCTATACTTGGCTCTAATCCATACCATTGGCCATACTCTGTGCTAGTTACAGCATCTCTTCATTCCTCGCAGTACAAGCTAGTTACAGCATCTCTTCATTCCTCGCAGTGCTATACTTGGCTCTAATCCATACCGTTGGCCATACTCTGTGCTAGTTACAGCATCTCTTCATTCCTCGCAGTGCTATACCTGGCTCTAATCCATACCGTTGGCTATACTCTGTGCTAGTTACAGCATCTCTTCATTCCTCGCAGTGCTATACTTGGCTCTAATCCATACCGTTGGCTATACTCTACGCTAGTTACACCATCTCTTCATTCCTCACAGTGCTATACCCGGCTCTAATCCATACCATTGGCTATACTCTGCGCTAGTTACAGCATCTCTTCATTCCTCGCACTACTAGCTAGTTACAGCATCTCTTCATTCCTTGCAGTGCTATACTTGGCTCTAATCCATACCGTTGGCCATACTCTGTGCTAGTTACAGCATCTCTTCATTCCTCGCAGTGCTATACTTGGCTCTAATCCATACCGTTGGCCATACTCTGCGCTAGTTACAGCATCTCTTCATTCCTCGCAGTGCTATACCTGGCTCTAATCCATACCGTTGGCTATACTCTGCACTAGTTACAGCATCTCTTCATTCCTCTCAGTGCTATACCTGGCTCTGATCCATACCGTTGGCTATACTCTGCGCTAGTTACAGCATCTCTTCATTCCTCGCAGTGCTATACCCGGCTCTAATCCATAGCTCTCTGTTCTGGTTGCACCACTACCCCTTAGCCTCACATCTCTCCCTCTTGTTTGAACCATGTGCTGCGTATCGACTCATAACTAACGTCAGTAACTAAGGGCTGCTCTTCCTCTTCCTCTCACTGTCACTATTTTTATCATTATTTATTCGTCTTGGTTTTGTGCCAAGTTAGCCCTAGTAGTTTTTTTCCATGGGAGATCAGAAGTATTAGTGCTGACGTGTAGAATTTGAAGGGGACACTGGAGAACGTTTTATTATGCACATCCTGCATGCATTCTGCATAGGGGACAACTGAAGGGGATGGAGGAGAGTGTGATAGGTGCAAGTAAGGAGGCTGAATCAAACAATCGGGTGGATGGGCAGATTTGGTACTATATGCTGATGCCAGTGACAGTGATAATACTATAGTCATGCTACAGTCTAGAGGTCTGATAGATGGTGACTTAAAAAAAATAGGTATAAGGGGGTAGTGAAGAAACTTTATCCTGGACTCAGTAATGCAGCATGTGTGAAAGAAAGGCTAAGGAAACTGTGCTTTGCACTTTGTCCAACTGGGCTTGTGGCCCATTTTCAGTGGAGACCTGAGGAGAAAAGCTCCAGTCGTACATTTTTAAACAAGTACAATTTAAACAATATTGATATAATAGCAGTTATAGCAAAAAGATTCACCTATGTTGGGTTACATGCATAAAGTTAAAGTCGCATTAAAAAGAAGCTTAGTAACATAATTTTACATTGATATAGTTCAACAGGTCAACAACAGAAATGTCTTTGTTTGTATAAAATTATGCAAATGCATAGTAGACACAATGGAGAGAGAGGTGTAATGAGGTACTGAGTATGGACCTTTTGAGGGTAGATAAAGGGAAGGAAGACTAGGTGGGGTCATGGCAAGGGGAGGTCCTGGAATTGAGAAAATAAGCTTTTAGTTCATTTTTAAAGTGTGAGGTGTGGGAGACTGAACGTAAGTCAAGGGGAAGTTTGTTCCAAGCATGGGCAAGGGAGTGTTTGTAGAGTAGTTTGCCTACTGACCTTTTTTGGGTGGTAGATATCAAGCAATTGTTGGTTAGAAGTACAGAGGGTCCGGGATGGGATGTAGATGGAGACTAAGGAAGATAGAGATGGACAGAAGGAGGGTTTATAAAGAATAGAGTGTAGCATATGAAATTGATAAGATAGCAGAAACTGGGGAAGTTCAAGCCATTGAAGAGAGTTTAAAGAAATGCAGTGGTGTGAGTTGTATGGGGAGTTAGTAATGAATCTGGCTATTTTATGGTAAATCTGTTGGAGTTTGTTTAGAGTGGATGCCTGGATATTGGTAAGAACTGGGGTGGCGTATAAGAGGGAGGGGAGGAGGAGTGCCTGGCCCAGGGTAAGTCTAGATTCAGGGGTTAGGAATTTTTTGTTCCGATATAACAGATCTAGTTTCTGGTTCGTTTTTTTATACACTGGAGTATGTGTAGGTTGAACTTTAGTTTGTCATCGATAATGACCCCTAGGAGTTTTGTGTGGGTGTCAGGTTGGATAGTTGTATTGTTAGAAGATTTAATAAAAAAGGAGGTTTTGTGATGAGAAAGAGAATGGGTAAGGAAAAGTAGGAGTTTGGTCTTTTTGGGATTTAGGATCAATAGGTTGTGAGAGAGACATTGTTCAGTGGATAGTAGGGCTTGTTAGGTCAGGGAGTGTAGTTCAGGAATGTTATTTGAGATGGATATAAGTGTGGAGTCATCGGCATACTGAATAAGGGAGGATTCTTTGCATGAGGTGTAAAGATCATTGGTGAAAATGTTAAACAAAAGGGGTCCCAAGATGGAGCCTTGGGGAACACCAGTGGAGATGGGAAGGAAAGGTGAGGAGGATGAGACCCATTTGACGGATTGTTCCTTGCCATATAGGTAACTATTAAACCAGGCAAGTGTGGAGGGGATAGGTGGAGATTTGCGAGTTTGGATAGTAGTAGAGGATGTGAGACAGTATCGAAGGCTTTGGAGAGATCTAGAAAGAGACAGGAAATGAGTTTATTGTTGTCTAGAGCCTCTGCAATGATATGAGTGAAGGAGAGGAGGGCAGTGGGGGTGCTGTGGTGAGGACAAATTCCATGTTGGATAGGGGTAAGTAAGTGGTGTGTGAGGAGGTGATTGAGAAGCCGTGAGTGAATACATTTTTCTAATATCTTGGAGAGGGGGGACAGAATGGCAATGGGTCAGTAGTTTGAGGTGTCAGTGGAGTTTCCACCTTTATGAAGAGGGATAGTAAAGAAAGATTTCCAAAGTGTGGGGACAGTTGATTCCAGAATAGATTGATTAATTAGTATAGATATAAGATAGGCAATTGAGTCAGCAGCAAGTTTGAGGAATGTAGGAGATAGATTGTCAGTGGAAGGAGATCAAGGTTTTAGCTTGAGTAGTAGAGATTTGATGTAAGTAATGGGAACTGGCTCAAAATAAAACAAAGTTGTGTTAGTGGGACTTGGAGGGGTGGGTGTCGAAGTAGAGTTTGGCTTAGAGGTTACCAGATTTTGGATGGAAGAGATAAAGTGTTTATTCAGGAGGGTACCTGTTTCCTGAGAGGAAGAGTTAGGGTATGGGGAGGGATTAGAGGGCTTTCCAGGATAGAGGATGTTGAGAGTTGACCAAAATTTTTGAGGATTGGATTTGTTGTTAAGCTGAGCAGAGCTATAGCATAACTTTTTGTTATTAGCTGTGTGTTTTTTTGCAAGGTTCCTCAGTTGCCTGTATTTTTGAAGAAGAGGTGGTTGTTTAGTTTTAGTCCAGGTTTTCCAAGCACTATCTCTTTGTTTCATAAGGGACCTAGTCTCCTTGGAGAGCCAGGGAGCATGATTTGATTTTACTCTGATCTTCCTAGAGGGAGCTAAGGAGTTTAGAGTACTTGAAAGTGCTTACAGCATAGTTTAGGAGGAGGTGTTTTAGGATGGACCAATCTATGTTGTAGAGAATGGAGTTAAATTGGGATTACTTATATTCATTGCATTCTCGGAGATTTCTGAGCTATTTATTGTTTTTCATACACTTGCTTAGAGTTTTAAGTTGCATTTTTCCACTGCTGTAAGGGTTGCTGTCCTGCAACTGTAGTACTTTAAACATTGTATCTATTGTTGGATCTATATTACGGTGTCAAAACGCTGTAACAGCGAATACCAAAAGGCTGACGTAGTCAGTGAAATCCATTTCTGAGATTCACTGAATTCTTAAAAGGCAAAGATGTAGTTGGCCAAATACACAAATTTGCCCTTTTCTGCACTGTAGTGCGATCTCAGAGTTGGTATATTTAGTTAGGGGGTTGTGGGGGGCTGTGCCCCCCACATCAGGGGGTGTGTGGGGCAAAGGCCCCCACGTGGGTGGGTTTGGTTTATGTAAAATTAGTTCTGTAGCATTGCAGGGTGAGTATTTGTTTGCCCAATAAGTGTTCAGCGAATTGCAGAAATGGATTTCGCTGAGTACGTGTCGGCGTTTTGGTATTCACTGTTACGCCATTTTGACATCATAATATAGACCTCTGTTGTTTTCAGTGCTTTTGGACTCCTATTTTTGTGGTTTCCTAACACTTGGGCTCCAAACTAGTCATTTTACATAAAGAGGGTTAAAGTCTGCACTCTTACGGCACAATAAGGAGAAGGTTTCAGTTAGCTGTTAGTCAGGTCCCAGGATTTACCAGATCACGTAAGCATTCAGGTCACTAAACCTCAAGTACCAGTATGACTCAATTATAGTGCGGCAGATAATGACCTGAGATATATGAAAAGCGACATGACTGACTTCTCAGAATATGTGTGGGTGGGTATGGGCCTAGCATTTAGTAGCATTCTACCATCTCTATGGGTGATGCCACAATACCAAAAGAAAATGTTTGACTTTAACAATTGATTTAACTACTGGTGTCACTCCAAGGGGGCAAATATTTGTCAACCTGGGAGAACATAATTGACAGGCCATGCTGCTTTTCCAGGTATGGTCTTTACCTGTCACCACTAGGCTTCAGATATTGGCCAAAATTATCCGCTCCTATAGTGCCTTTTTAGGCATTGCCAAACAGATAAACCTTCCAACATAGCGAAATCTACTCAAGATAAGTTAGCGATATGGCTGCTCAGTGCTAGGAGTCAACAAGAAACTATACTCCCTTGAAGCACTCCTCACTCTGGAGAATGCTGACATCTGTGCAGTTACTGAAACATGGTTCAAAGCCATGGAAACCACCCTGATAGTGCAAGGCTATAATGCCTTTCACACATTCTGACCACCAAATGCACATGAAGGGACAAAAGGTGGAGGTGTATCCATCTACATAATGGATAAGCTCACTTCAAGACTGCTCGAACAATTTGACACACTTGAGCTACTATGTGTCTAACTAGCCATAGGAAATAATCCTTAACCATATCCTTGCTGGCAATAGGTACCCCACCATGAACCAGGAAAACCATACGTTATACATGAATTCACTAAAATCACTTACCCTTCAGCCCAATACTATACTCATGTGTGATTTCAACTACCCATCCATTAATCGGTAAGCTTACATGACCACTAACATGCAGGCACAAGTCTGCACTCCAAATAGGGATGCAAATAACATAGACCAATTACTCACAAACATGAGGGAGTGTTGCTCCCCTCCCAAATGTAATTCCCTCACTGGTTAGATCAGATCACAAAGCAGAGTCCCTTGGAATAAATATAAAATTAGAACCCCTATCTAACCCAAAAAACTTTTAAAAACTTTTCTAAGGCAAACTACCTCTTATTAAGACATGTCATGCCTAGTTTCCAAGCTCCCCAAACCCAGAAAACACAAAAGCCTATGCAGAGACATACAGGAAAGCACAGTATAAATACATAAACAACTGAATAGAAACGGAAGTACCAGACCGAACCAAGCTGAGGGCGACCTGCAAAAGCAAACCACCCTGGCGGACCCCCAGACCGAACCAAGCTGAGGGCGACCTGCAAAAGCAAACCACCCTGGCGGACCCCCAGACCGAACCAAGCTGAGGGCGACCTGCAAAAGCAAACCACCCTGGCGGACCCCCAGACCGAACCAAGCTGAGGCGACCTGCAAAAGCAAACCACCCTGGCGGACCCCCAGACCGAACCAAGCTGAGGGCGACCTGCAAAAGCAAACCACCCTGGCGGACCCCCAGACCGAACCAAGCTGAGGGCGACCTGCAAAAGCAAACCACCCTGGCGGACCCCCAGACCGAACCAAGCTGAGGGCGACCTGCAAAGCAAACCATCCTGGCGGACCCCAGACCGAACCAAGCTGAGGCGACCTGCAAAGCAAACCACCCTGGCGGACCCCCAGACCGAACCAAGCTGAGGCGACCTGCAAAGCAAACCACCCTGGCGGACCCCAGACCGAACCAAGCTGAGGGCGACCTGCAAAAGCAAACCATCCTGGCGGACCCCCAGACCGAACCAAGCTGAGGGCGACCTGCAAAAGCAAACCATCCTGGCGGACCCCCAGACCGAACCAAGCTGAGGGCGACCTGCAAAAGCAAACCACCCTGGCGGACCCCCAGACCGAACCAAGCTGAGGGCGACCTGCAAAAGCAAACCACCCTGGCGGACCCCCAGTACAAATAGGTTGTAAAACAAAGGAAAGAAAATCTCGTCTAGGAATCAGACAGAATGTGCACAGCAGAGCAAAAATCTCCCTCATTAGTCTAAATAAACAAATTAGGGGATTAGTCAAGTCTTCAAAAGTGAATTTTGAGAAAACAATAACCTCAGAAAGCTAAAGATAACCATAAGCATTTTTCAGTTACGTCCACAATTTTAAGGTCAACACTCAAGAATGTGTAGAGTTAGTTGTAGATGACATCACCTACACCCAGCCAGAAGATATATGAAATCTGCTGGGTAATAAAGTCAGCTCAAATTAAACTTTCCCATCACCTCCGGTTACCCCTCAAGAAATAACCTTCAGCATTTTTCTACCAGTTATCACAAAGGAATAGGTTGTCACTGAGCTGTCTAAAGCTAAAAACACAGCTTCAATGGGTCCTGATAATATCCCAGGATACCTCTTAAATAGCTTGAAACATGACCTATCAAGCCCACTAGGATCTCTATTTAACCACAGTCTCCAGACTGGCTTCATCCCTTGGGAGTGAAGGACAGCAAAGCTCATCCCACTGCATAAAGGGGTGCCATCAACAGACCCAGGAAATTACAGACCCATACATTTGTCCAGTCTCATATGCAAGGCCATGGAAAAAATAATCATGGACCTGATAAACAACATAGAAAATATGCAAACACTGGACCCAACCCAGATAAGCTTCATTAAGGGTAGGTAATGCCTGCACAATCCAATGAACTTCTTTGAAAAGTAACTTGAACCATGGATGAGGGTGAAATAATGTATACTGCCTACCTTTTCCTAGCTAGGGCATTTGACACTATTCTCCACCCAAGTATTATAGCAAAACTCACATAACTGGGCATTAATCCTTATGTCATCAGATGGATAGCCAAATGGCTCACAGACAGGACACGTTAGAGTGGGAGAATACAGATCCACCAAGAGGCCAGTTACTAGTGGTGTACCACAAGGCTCAGGGCTCGGACTTCTCCTGTTCAGAATATAGTTCTCTGAAGTCAAGGCTAATGTAGAAGGTCTCTGGCTGACCAAGTCTGCTAATGACTGAATGCTGGGGGCAATCATTGAATCCCCAGTGATATAGATATCCTTCAGTAGGGTGTAGGTCAGACAAATGACTGGGTGCCAGAACCATGGCTAAAACTAAATGCAAAAAAATTCACAATCATTGCCTTTGGGATGTCAAATACCCCTGCAAATTACAACAATGACAGCACACTCCTAACAGTGAACCCAGTGGTGAGAGGTCTAGGTAAACAGATAAACAGTAGCCTCAGCTTTGACTACCATGTGGCCACAGTGGTGAACAAGTCCTTCTATGTGGCAAAGCATATTTATTTTTTTATTTACTTATTTATTTTGCATTTGTTGACTGGGATGTCCATTTTCAGCTGAGGCCCAGGGAGAAAAGCTCTGCATAACGAAACAGAGACAGTTAATACATATCAAACATTTTAAACACATGAAACATATCAAAACATTTTAAACACAGGATACAAACAGATAACATCTGCCAATATGTACAGTCATACATATGTAATGTGGCATGGGTAGATTGCTAAAAAGCAGTTTAGGAAGGAATGCTTATTTTAGTGGAGGTGCTAATCAGGTTTTGAGCAACGGTCAGTGTGATTTAAGGTATTTTTTGAGGCCTTTTTTTAAATAAGGGTAGTGAAGTTTCCTCGGTAAGGTCAGCAGGAAGTAGATTCCAAGTTTTACCAATTGAGTTGGCAAACAGAGCATCTTCTGGAGAGTTGTTGGATTTTTGGGTCAGTACCATTAGTTTATTAGATGAGCGTAATGGCCTGAGGGCACTACGGGGGCTGATAATGTTTTTAAGGGTGGGGTATTTTCAGGTTGGTTAAAGACTTTGTACGCTACTATAAGCTGGTTAAACCGCAGAAGGATAGGAAATTCTAGACATCCTATAGCTTTTAGGTTTTGACAATGATGAGTGCTATATGCCATGCCAGTAGCGAATCTAGCTATGTGGTTGTAACAGCAGGATAATTTGTTGAGATCGGTTTTGGACAGGTTGGTGAATACAGGGGAGGCATACATAAGGGTAGAGAGAAGATGGATGTGTGCAATAGCCGCCCTAGCAAGAGGGGTGAGGAAAGATTTGAGCTTGTACAGGGAGCCAAGTTTTTTGTTAATGGACTTAATAGTGTGATTAACATGCATATCAAATTTAAGGTTGTTGTCTATTAATACACCTAGGAGCTTAGTGTGGTCATCTGGGGAGATAATGGTGTCATTGTTAGATTTAATAGTGAAGAATGGAGGAGAGCACCTATGTTTAGGGGAGAAAAGCAACAGTTTGGTTTTCTTAGGATTTAGGGGGAATAGCAGTTAGCTAGCCAGTTTTTTATGGTGCTGAAAGTATTCTGGGTTAGGGACAGTAGGTGTGTTGGAGAGGAGGCCGAACAAATCAATGTTGAGTCATCTGCATATTGAATGCAAACTGCATTTAGGATGGTGGTGTGAAAACAGTTAATAAAGCATATAAGTAAAGGCATGGCATCCAGATCCAAGGAAGTTATAGTCCCACTGTACTTGTCCCTCATCAGACCAATAACTGAGTACAATGCACCTTTCAGCATGTACTTGACCAGGCACTTGCACCGACTGGAGTGGTCTCAGAGGTTCCTTACAAAAAATAAAAAATAAATAAATGTAATATGTGGAGTGAGGAAAAGCTCTACACCTTAACTCTGCCTTCTACCAACTGTTAAGGGCTGATCTATGCCTAACCTACAAGCCACTCTCAAATTCAGTTCTAATGGAACTGTTGCACATTCACAAAACAAACTGCAAAAGGATTACTCAGTTCAAGGATCTAAACCTGGTCTATGACATCAACAAAACATGCTAGAGAAAGACAGATATCTGTCTCAGAGATCAGTCCTTCTCTGCAACAGGCATGCTATCCACGTAAAGCAGAGCCCTTCCCTGACCCTCTTCGAAAGCAGTTTGAATCAACGGATGGGAAATCAAATTCACTCCAGCACCCAGTAATATACTCTAAGGCACAGGCACATACCTAAGCCATCCCCTAGCTCTTAGGGATCGAAATGTGTGCAAAATCTGGGTAATAATAGCTAGGCTTGTATGGGCTTCTGAGCCGTTAGCCTAGGAATCTCCTACGAACCTTTGTGGATATTGAACTGAGACATTCGGTGGATTTGTTACATGCTGATATGAAGAAAGTGCACACAGATAAGCACTGAACCTCACAAGTATGTCAAATTTCATCAAGACCATGGATCTTCTCAGAAGCCTTCTCACCTGCCGACAAGGTAACAAGAAACAATGGGAGGACTGCAGACAGAGACAGAAGCACAGCAATGTTCCAGGCAGTAAAATAAGCTTTTGGAATGGAGGGGAAATGCGCTGTGATTTCTGTGCTTAAACTAGTAGCCTCCAGTACAGCATATTTTTATTTAAACATGTAAAAGCCCTTAAAGGTACCTATTGTGCAAATCAGAGCAGTGCTCCATCGTGATAAACAGTTTTTGATCAGTGTTGTGAGACAGAGTCAGCTTTTTCTATAACAAAAAAAATTTGAACTATGAAATGTTGCTACTTGTTCAAGTTATAGATTAAAGCCATTTAGTGTGAAAGAAAGGCAAAAAAAAAAAAACTGCAGTTCTGGCAAGCAAATGTGAGTGAAGGTATGCTTGTATTGCAATGATGTGCTTTTTGTACTGAAAACTGTGCAATGAAGATGTTTTTTGGTCTTGGAATATTTTTTTTGTGAACTATAATTGAAGAGCAATTTCTTTTACTGAACATTATTTTTTGCAGGGTTTGAAATGTTCTGCTAATTATTATGATCAACCAAAACACTGTTATTTTAAGGAGCACTTAGACACTTAATTAAAGATTGTATGGAAAAATGGACATATTAAGCAGCACAGTACGGCCGAATGCACTGAATGTAAAAGAAATAGGTCACTCTTGGATGGATTGTACTGAAACAGATTTGTTTCTTTTGGGAACAAACTAGTACAGACAAGAGTATAAATGAACAGTAAATTGTTAATGTTTTGAAAGAAATAAAAGAAATGCCATGTAAATAAAAATGAAGAGGGTTCGATACCCGTGATAAGGCTACTAGGTGAGCAAGTGTGCAGAAGCATTGCTTTCTGCATTGACGTTTGGTTACTGGAGTTTCAAACAGATGTCCACTGTGCTCCTGGAATCTATGGTTATACAAGAATATCTTTGGGTGAGTTTGGCAGCTAAAGACATAGCAGAATTATAGAGTGCAGGAGTTTAATTTAAATACCCGAGATGTCAATAAGAGTTCAGCACTATGTCTGAGATGAAGATGCTTGGCTCTTGCTATTGTTAGACAGTGATGATCATAGAGAGAGTTTTAAATCTGCATATTTTATTTTAAAAGCTATGAATGGCATTCACGTTCATATTTGAGACAGCAGCAATAAGGGGCAAATCATATCCCAGCTATAGAGAAGGATCCGTTTACCCAAAGTGGGTCTGACAAACTAGGACAAAAAGTGGGATATTTTATAGCCCAGAATAGAAAAAATGTATTTTCTGTCTAGTTTAATTAAAAATAAGAGATGGGTCCTGTCATAATCCCAGGTGTCTAAAGGAACAAACATTTTCAGGGTAAGTATTGTCTATAGTTTTGATAAGCAAGGAGTTTCTGAGTTTAACAAGTCTAGGTTTTTGTCCCAAAGAGCATACATTTGGTCTTAGCTGAGTTAAGCAGTTGATGTTTGTCATTCGCCCAGGAATTCATTTGTGGTTGGGGCTCCAAGGTTTAAAAAGAGGTCACTGGAGTGAGGATGACCATATTGTCTGCATATATATATATATATATATATATATATATATATATATATATATAGCAAGACTAGGAGCTTGTATTAATTACAGGAGAATTATCAATAAAAATGAAAATTAGTAAACAAGCCAGAATTGAACCTTGTGGTACACTTTTTTAAGGGAGAATTAGGTAAGATAGATTATCCTACTTTAACTAAACATCCCCAGTTAGAAAGGTAGTTGCAGACCTACAGCATTGCTTCTGGGGCATGTATTGTCTGTGCTGGTCTGTCTAGTGGAATTTGTTTGAGGAGTGCTAGGAAGTCTTCTTCTTGATTTAGTTTGAGGTCGAAGGGAGTGATGGAAGGTGGGGGCGCTGGGGTGGGGGCGCTGGTGAATTACCTGGAGAGTGAGGATTGATGTGCTGTATGATTGGGAGAATAATGAACTATTTCCTGAAGTCTTGAGGGGTGAAGAGGGGAGCAATTGATAGGTATTAAATGAAGAATGGGTGCCTTACTTAATTTCCTTCTAGAAAAGTTTTGTTCTACTGAATAGTGAAATTTTAGACTTGAAGATGTTGGTTTTCTGCTGTCACATTAATTGTTTTGCATTTTTCAGCAACTGGGTGTATTATAACTAAGTGTTTGGTGTAAGGTTGCATTTCAATGCATGCTAGACATTATCTCTAAGTTTTAAATGGCCTTGAGCCCAGGTGTTAACCAGATATTGTTGCTGGTTTTGTATAGCCTACTAATTAATGGGAATAATGTATCTTGTCTATTTTAAACATACTGTTGAGAGCTTTGGCTGCATTGATTGGGTCCATTAATTCAGTAACTGGGGAAAGTTAATAAATGACAGGTGTATTTCAAACTCACTTATAGGTTCATAGGTAGGTAGTAGGATATCTGCCCAAAGGCATTTATAAGCCTAGGAAACAAACAAAGGCTCAAGGACACAAAGTCTCCAAAGCGAAAAAAAAGTAAAACAGGTTTGTTAGTTAGCAACTAATCAGTATGATACAAAAATAAATGGTTAATCGCTTTTCATCTTAATTTAGAAGACTTCTTCAGACCTACAACCATAGCACAAGTGTTCACTTTAATACAGACCATATGGTGGTTTCAAAAAACATTAACCAATGGTATTGCATAAGTAATTAAGTAATTAAGCTTGGACACATGACATCAGCAACAAATCAAATACAAAAACAGCAACTGTGAAAACCTGTAAAGAACAAAAATGTATAGCCAAAAGACTAACGAAGTCTTTTAAACAGCTCCATTTGTAGTTGAGTAAAAGAATGCAGGTTTTTCGCTTCATATTAAACCTTTAAAAATATGTCTCATCTTACATCTGAGCTTGCTTCACCCTTGTTGGTGACTTGTGAAAGCAGTACAGTTGAGTCGACCAACACTGGTTAAAGTTGAAATTGCAGTTCTTATTTTATTTTATTTTGAGTGCAACATTCTTTTAGTCCACTTGGAGCACTCTTGTAACTCATAACAATGTATATATAAACATTTACATTTATATATATATTTTCCTTAGATTTTTCATCATTTTTTATCACATATTTTAAGAGTTACACTCTGTCCACCTAAATGCAGTGATTTAATGTGTCTTTTATTTGTGCACAACAGCAGCTATATATTTTTGTTCTTTACAGGTTTTCACAGTTGCTGTTTTTGTATTTGACTTGTTGCTGATGTCATGTGTCCAAGCTTAATTACTTAATTACTTATGCAATACCATTTGTTAATGTTTTTTGAAACCACCATGTGGTCTGTATTAAAGTGAGCACTTGTGCTACGGTTGTAGGTCTGAAGAAGTCTTCTAAATTAATACGAAAAGCACTTAACCATTTATTTTTGTATCATACTATTTAGTTGCTAAGTAATAAACCTGTTTTTCCTTTTTTTCGCTTTGGAGACTTTGTGACCTTGAGCCTTTGTTTGTTTTCTGAGTTGTAGTTTGGATTTGTTTGTCTGGATTACGCATTTATAAGCCTATCCAGAATGTGTTGGCTTTCACCGCCCCCTTAGATTAGCTCCCTGTGCCTCTGTCCAGCAGAGCCACTGAAGTGATCCCTGGGGTAAACTTCCTGTTTCCCATCCACTCGTCAAGGTTTCTCCCTTGAAGAGTGTTAGTGAGGAGCTCTATCTAATGTAGATTGGAATCTTGTTCCAGAGAATGGGAAGTCTTTGGGACAGGAATCTGTCCCTCCAGCATGTCCTATTTATTGTTGTGGTAATGTTTAGATCCCTAGAGTGTGTGGTTCGAGGGGATATGGTTTTCTTTAGGTGGAGCATGTCCATCAATTCTGGGTTCAACATGGCCTTGTATGTCAGGCAGAGATCACCTCTGAGTAGGTGGTATGCAACCGAGTACAGTTAGAGTTTCTTCAGTTGAGCTGCAAAGGGCATTTGTTTGAGGCCAGTGATCCTTTTGGTGAGGTACTTCTGTGATCTTTCCAGCTGTGGCAGGTGTCTTTTAAGGTACATCCTGGGGCATTGTACTCTATGATGGGTCTGATGAGTGATGCATAGAAGGGCACTTATGTTAACTTGAGATTTGTCTCTGAGGGATATACTCTTACAGGGAAATTTTTAGTGCTAGGTTTTGTATGTAGAAATTTGTGGGGCAGTGATCAATAAAAGATGATGAATAGATGATAATAGGAGCTGTGAATAATATTGTTTGCAAGTAATAAATCATGCTGTGAGTGATATGTGGATATCAGAAAGAGTTATAAAGGTTGAGTTACAAGGCAGATGAGGTTGAGATCAGGGAATAATTCAGAACTGTCATTATATTTCAAGTCTAGAAAGTCTGGATTAAAAGTCACCAAGAATAAGATGTTTTTGTCATTGGGAATTAAGATTATTATATCAATTAGCAGTGTCTGGAATTTTTGTAGTGAGGAATATGGTGGTAGGTAAGCTATTGATATGTATTAGAGATATTGGTCTGAGGTGTAAATTTTGAGTTGAATCTAGTTTGGGTTGGTTTTGGCTGTAGCTTTAGTTTGTATTATTATGCATATGTTTTGACAGGATTTGTGTAAGGTGCCACCTCCTTTTTTAATTCCAGGTCTACTACCAAGATAGTATTCATAGCCTGAAAAGCACTGGTTTGTTGTGTGTTATTTGCCTTAAGAGTGATAAGTGAAAAATTGTCCTTGGAGACAGATCTGAGGTTGCATGAAGGGAAGTTTTTTGTGTGTCTACTGGCAAAAGAGGGTAATGTGTACAAGTTTATCAGCTTATAAAAAAAGGAATGTAAAAGGATGGTACAATATAATGATTATAATTAATACATATCAGGCTATGTAAACTATACAAGCAACATCATGGATAATCACAATGGAAACATATATGACTTTGAATGTCACACAGAGCAATGGTTCAAGGTGAAGTTGCTTTCTCCTGCCTTTGGTGATCTGGACTTCAAAACTCACATCAACGAAAACATGTTTTCATTTCACCTTTTAAGGGGACATATTTCAGCAATCTTATCTTCAAAGCATCACTAAAACTCAGTTCTTTCTTTTCCCTTCTCCTTTCTGTTTCTTGTTCAGGACAGATGAAAGATAACAAGACCATGCCACCCAAATAAGTAACAGATCACTTGCCCCGTACACATCACATATCCATATAAGTAACAGATCCCTTGCCCTGTACACATCACACATCTAAATAGGTAACAGATCACTTGCCCCGTACACATCACACATCCAAATAGGTAACAGATCACTTACCCCGTACACATCACACATCCAAATAGGTAACAGATCACTTGCCCCATACACGTCACATATCCAAACAAGTAACAGATTCCTTGCCCCGTACACATCACACATCCAAATAGGTAACAGATCACTTGCCCCATACAGATCACACATCCAAATAAGTAACAGATCACTTGCCCCGTACACATCACACATCTAAATAGTTAACAGATCACTTGCCCCGTACACATCACACATACAAATAGGTAACAGATCACTTGCCCCGTACACATCACACATCCAAATAGGTAACAGATCACTTGCCCCATACACATCACAATCCAAATAGGTAACAGATCACTTACCCCATACACATCACACATCCAAATAGGTAGAAAATCACTTGCCCCGTACACATCACACATCCAAATAGGTAACATATCACTTGCCCCTTACACATCACATCACATCACTTGCCCCATACACATCACATATCCAAATAGGTAACAGATCACTTGCCCCGTACACATCACACATCCAAATAGGTAACAGATCACTTGCCCCATACATATCACACATGCCCTTTCTTATTTGGGGGTCTGTGACTGTTACCAGCTGAAACAGCCTTCTGGATATTTACTTCTGCATATCCACCAACTTTCAAACTTCATCTGGGTCACCTGACTCTTTAATCCTTGGGTATGTGATTTGTCTCGCCTGTTCATTCCTTTAGCCTCCTCTCCTACTAGCCCTTTTATTTTGCTTACTTCCTGTTGCTCTCCATTAGTGACATCTCCTTAATCCTAGATGGTCTTTCTTATGTTGCAGCCCTCCTATCATACCATACCCCCAGCTTCTTCCTTGTGTATACAGATGCAGTCCATGCTTTCCTTACAGGGACACCTAATTCCTTATAAGGAGCTGTTCATGCACCCCCTACAAGGGTATCTAATTCCTTATAAGGAGCTGTTCATGCTTCCCTTACAGGGGTACCTAATTCAATGTAAGAAGCTTTTCATGCACCCCCTACAGGGGTACCTAATTCCTTGTAAGGAGCTGTTCAAGCACCCCCTACAGGGGTACCTAATTCTTTGTAAGTTGCTGTTCATGCAAACCCCACAGGGTTACCTAATTCAATATAAGGAGCTCTTCATGCACCCCCTACAGGGGTACTTAATTACTTGTAAGGAGATGTTCATGCACCCCCTACAGTGGTACCTAATTCTTTGTAAGGAGCTGTTCATGCACCCCTTACAGGGTAACTAATTCCTTGTACAGAGATGTTTGTGCACCCCCTACAGTGTAACAAATTCCTTGTAAGGAGATGTTCATGCACACCCTACGGGGGTACCTAATTCCTTGTAAGGAGTTGTTCATACTCCCCCTACAGGGGTACCTAATTCCTTGTAAGGAGCTGCTCTTACTGCCCCTACAGGGGTACCTAATTCCTTATAAGGAGCTGTTCATGCACACCCTACGGGGGTACCTAATTCCTTGTAAGGAGTTGTTCATACTCCCCCTACAGGGGTACATAATTCAGTGTAAGGAGCTTTTCATGCAACCCCTACTGGGTACCTTGTAAGGAGCTGTTCAAGAACCTCCTACAGTGGTACCTAATTCAATGTGAGGAGCTTTTCATGCACACCCTACAGGGGTACCTAATTCCTTGTAAGGAGCTGTTCATGCACACCCTACGGGGGTACCTAATTCCTTGTAAGGAGTTGTTCATACTCCCTCTACAGGGGTACCTAATTCCTTGTAAGGAGCTGCTCTTACTGCCCCTACAGGGGTACCTAATTCCTTATAAGGAGCTGTTAATGCACCCCCTACAGGGGTACCCAATTCATTGTAAGGAGCTGTTCATGCCCCTCCTAAGTGGTACCTAATTCCTTGTAAGGAGCTGTTGCTTAGTCAGTCCCACACTTCTTGATGGCCTTATTATTTTACTACCAATCCATTTTGCTCTTGGAAGCTTTAGTCTGTTATTCATGATGTGTTAAGAGGCATCTTGGGATGTGCTGCCATCAGCTCTGTTTCATAAAATCTGTTTGCCTTACTACATGAAGGATGGGGTATTTCTTGATATATTGTCTCCTGTTATATCAGAGTGATCTGTTCTGGACAGTGCAAATGCAACTGCCCCCTGCCTTTTAGACTTTTCACATGTGCTTATTGTATTCTTGTCTTAATTTGCATTTTAGTAGCAAGAAATTCTCTCCCTGAGATTCAATAATGCCCACACTAAGTGTACACTGATTTGAGTGAATAGATAACACAGACAGAACTCACATATTCTTCCTCCTAATTTTAGTTTTCCTACTGATATTCTTGCAGCTTTAAAAACTGACAGGGATTCTTAAAGGTAACCACAATGTGTAGACTACATGTACACTTAATGTGATCTTTCTGAGTGACTAGAAAGCACAACAATGTTACAAGGATGTTTTTGAATACAAATAATGTACACTTAATGTACACTTAGTGTAGGCTTTATTGAATCTGGCCCTCTGTCAATCTCAATTTCTCTCTTCCTGTCACCGACCTTGCATCCCTTGGACCCTATTACTGAAATGTAATCATCATGTGCCTAGGCCTCCTGCCAAGCAAGTTATGTTAAGAAACATTCAGGTTGTAAACAGATGCTCACTTTCAAGCAGCTCAATTAAAAGTTCATAAATTAGCACTCAATTTCAATCTTTCTGTTATTCTATCAGTCCTAAAAAACTGAACAATTTCCCTCTAGTCTT